>NW_027278508.1:0-187156 GCF_030028105.1 Mobula birostris
TCAGTGCATGAGTTTCAGAGAATGAGATTCAGGGCATGAGTTTCAGGGCAGGAAATTCACGGCTTGAGTTTCAGGGCATGAGTTTTCTGGGCATGAGTTTCAGGGCAGGAGTATCAGGGCATGTAATTCAGGGCGTGAGTTTCAGGATATGAGATTTCATGGCATGAGTTTCAGTGCAGGAGTTTCAGGGCATGAGAATTCAGAGCATAAGTTTCAGGGCATAAGATTCAGGACAGGAGTTTCAGGGCATGAGATTCAGGGCATGAGTTTCAGTGGATGAGTTTGAGTGCAATAGGTTCAGGGCAATCAGATTCAGGGCATGAGTTTCAGGGCATGAGATTCAGGGCATGAGTTTCTGGGCATGAGTTTCAGGGCAGGAGTTTCAGGGCATGTAATTCAGGGCGTGAGTTTCAGGATATGAGATTCATGGCATGAGTTTCAGGGCATGAGATTCAGGACAGGAGTTTCAGGGCATGAGATTCAGGGCATGAGATTCAGTGCAATGAGTTTGAGGGCAGGAGTTTTAGGGCATGTGATTCTGCGCATGAGTTTCAGTGCATGAGTTTCAGGGCAGGAGTTTCAGGGTATGAGATTCAGGGCATGAGTTTCAGGGCATGAAGATTCAGGACAGGAGTTTCAAGGCATGAGATTCAGGGCATGAGTTTTCAGTGCATGAGTTTCAGTGTATGTGTTTGAGGGCAGGAGTTTTCAGGGCATGAGATTCAGGGCATGAGTTTTAGGGCATAAGATTCAGGGCAGGAATTTCAGGGTATGAGTTTCTGGGCAGATGATTCAGGGCAGGAGTTTGAGGGCATGGTGATTCAGGGCATGAGTTTTCAGTGCATTAGTTTCAGGGCAGAAGTTTCAGTGTATGAGATTTAGGGGCATGAGTTTCAGGGCAGGAGATTCAGGGTTTGAGTTTCAGGGCATGAGTTTCAGGGCATGAGTTTCAGTGAAGGAGTTTCAGGGCATGTAATTCAGGGCATGAGTTTTCAGGATATGAGATTCATGGCATGATATTCAGGGCAGCAGTTTCATGGCATGAGATTCAGGGCATGAGTTTCAGGGCATGTGATTCAGGACAGGAGTTTGAAGGCATGAGATTCAGGGCATGAGTTTCAGTGCATGAGTTTGAGGGCAGGAGTTTCAGGGCCATGAGATTCAAAAACTTGAGTTTCAGGGCATGAGTTTCAGGTCTATTGTTTCCGGGCTTGAGAGTCAGCGCTGCAGTTTCAGAGCTGCAGTTTCAGGGCATGAGATTCAGGGCATGAGTTTCAGGGCAGGAGTTTCAGGGTATGAGATTCAGGGCATGAGTGTCAGGGCAGGAAATTCAGGGCATGACATTCAGGGCATGTGTTTTAAGGCTGGTGTTTCAGTGCAAGTGTTCGAGGGCATGAGATTCAAGGGCATGGGTTTCAAAGCAGGAGATTCAGGGGCATGTAATTCAGGGCGTGAGTTTCAGGATATGAGATTCATGGCATGAGTTTCAGTGCAGGAGTTTCAGGGCATGAGATTCAGGACAGGAGTTTCAGGGCATGAGATTCAGGGCATGAGTTTCAGGGCATGAGATTCAGGGCATGAGTTTCAGGGCATGAGATTCAGGGCATGAGTTTCTTGGCATGAGTTTCAGGGCAGGAGTTTCAGGGCATGTAATTCAGGGCATGAGTTTCAAAGCAGGAGATTCAGGGCAGGAGATACAAAGCATGAGATTCGTGGCTTGAGTTTCAAGGCAGGTGTTTCAGGGCACGTGTTTCAGTGCAGGAGTTTTAGGGCAGGAGATTCAGAGCATGAGTTTCAGTGCATGAGTTTGAGGGCAGGAGTTTCACGGCATGGGTTTCAGGTCTGTGGTTTCAGGGCTTGAGATTCAGGGCAGCAGTTTCAGGGCAGGAGATTCAGGGCAGGAGATTCAGGGAAGGAGTTTCAGCGCAAGAGTTTCAGTGCAAGAGTTTCAGGACATGTCTTTCAGTGCATGAGTTTGAGGGCAGGAGTTTTAGGGCATGTGATTCAGCGCATGAGTTTCAGTGCATGAGTTTCAGGGCAGGAGTTTCAGGGCATGAGATTCAGGACAGGAGTTTCAAGGCATGAGATTCAGGGCATGAGTTTCAGTGCATGAGTTTCAGTGTATGTGTTTGAGGGCAGGAGTTTCAGGGCATGAGATTCAGGGCATGAGTTTTAGGGCATAAGATTCAGGGCAGGAATTTCAGGGTATGAGTTTCTGGGCAGATGATTCAGGGCAGGAGTTTGAGGGCATGTGATTCAGGGCAAGAGTTTCAGTGCATTAGTTTCAGGGCAGAAGTTTCAGTGTATGAGATTTAGGGCATGAGTTTCAGGGCAGGAGATTCAGGGTATGAGATTCAGGGCATGAGTTTCAGGGCATGAGATTCAGGACAGGAGTTTCAAGGCATGAGATTCAGGGCATGAGTTTCAGTGCATGAGTTTCAGTGTATGTGTTTGAGGGCAGGAGTTTCAGGGCATGAGATTCAGGGCTCGAGTTTTAGGGCATGAGATTCAGGGCAGGAATTTCAGGGCATGTGATTCAGATAATGAGTTTCTGGGCAGATGATTCAGGGCAGGAGTATTAGGGCATGTGATTCAGGGCATGAGTCTCAGTGCATGAGTTTCAGGGCAGGAGTTTCAGGGTATGTGATTTGTGGCATGAGTTTCAGTGCATGAGATTCAGGGCTTGAGTTTCAGGGCATGAGGTTCAGGGCATGAGTTTCAGGGCAGGAGAATCAGGGCTTGAGTTTCAGGACATTAGTTCCAGGGCAGGAGTTTCAGGGCATGTAATTCAGGGCGTGAGTGTCAGGATATGAGATTCATGGCATGAGTTTCAGTGCAGGAGTTTCAGGGAATGAGATTCAGGGCATGAGATTCAGGGCATGAGCTTCAGGGCATGAGATTCAGGGCAGGAATTTTAGGGCATGTGATTCAGGGCATGAGTCTCAGTGCATGAGTTTCAGGGCATGAGTTTCAGGGCATGAGGTTCAGGGCATGAGTTTCAGTGCATGAGATTCAGGGCATCAGTTTCAGGGCAGGAGTTTCAGTGCATGAGTTTCACGGCATGAGATTCAGGGCATGAGTTTTAGGGTAGGTGTTTCAGTGCAAGAGTTTCAGGGCATGAGATTCAGGGCATGAGTTTCAGGGCAGGAATTTCAGGGCATGACATTCAGGGCATGTGTTTTAGGGCAGGTGTTTCAGTGCAAGAGTTTGAGGGCAAGAGATTCAGGGCATGAGTTTCAAGGCAGGAGATTCAGGGCAGGAGATTTAGGGCATGAGATTCGGGGCTTGAGTTTCAAGGCAGGTGTTTTAGGGCACGTATTTCAGTGCAGGAGTTTCAGGGCAGGAGATTCAGAGCATGAGTTTCAGTGCATGAGTTTGAGGGCAGGAGTTTCACGGCATCAGATTCAGAGCATGAGTTTCAGGGCATGAGATTTACGACATGAGATTCAGGGCATGAGTTTCAGTGCAGGAGAATCAGGGCTTGAGTTTCAGGGCATGAGACTCAGGGCATGAGTTTCAGGGCATGAATTTCAGGGCAGGAGTTTCAGGGCATGTAATTCAGGGCGTGAGTTTCAGTGCATGAGTTTGAGGGCAGGAGTTTCAGGGCATGAGATTCAAAACTTGAGTTTCAGGGCATGAGTTTCAGGTCTGTTGTTTCCGGGCTTGAGAGTCAGCGCTGCAGTTTCAGAGCTGCAGTTTCAGGGCATGAGATTCAGGGCATGAGTTTCAGGGCATGAGTTTCAGGGCAGGAGTTTCAGGGTATGAGATTCAGGGCATGAGTGTCAGGGCAGGAATTTCAGGGCATGACATTCAGGGCATGTGTTTTAGGGCTGGTGTTTCAGTGCAAGAGTTCGAGGGCATGAGATTCAGGGCATGAGTTTCAAAGCAGGAGATTCAGGGCAGGAGATACAAAGCATGAGATTCGTGGCTTGAGTTTCAAGGCAGGTGTTTTAGGGCACGTGTTTCAGTGCAGGTGTTTTAGGGCAGGAGATTCACGGCATGGGTTTCAGGTCTGTGGTTTCAGGGCTTGAGATTCAGTGCAGCAGTTTCAGGGCAGGAGATTCAGGGCAGGAGATTCAGGGAAGGAGTTTCAGCGCAAGAGTTTCAGTGCAAGAGTTTCAGGGCATGTCTTTCAGTGCATGAGTTTCAGGACAGGAGTTTCAGAGCATGAGATTCAGGGCATGAGTTTCAGGGCAAGAACTTCACGGCTTGAGTTTAAGGTGATGAGATTTAGCGCATGATATTCAGTGCATGAGTTTCAGGGCAGAAGTTTCAGGGCATGCGATTCAGAGCAGGAGATTCCGGGCATGTAATTCAGGGCGTGAGTTTCAGGATATGAGATTCATGGCATGAGTTTCAGTGCAGGAGTTTCAGGGCATGGGATTCAGAGCATGAGTTTCAGGGCATGAGATTCAGGACAGGAGTTTCAGGGCATGAGATTCAGGGCATGAGTTTCAGGGCATGAGATTCAGGGCATGAGTTTCTTGGCATGAGTTTCAGGGCAGGAGTTTCAGGGCATGTAATTCAGGGCGTGAGTTTCAGGATATGAGATTCTCGGCATGAGTTTCATGGCATGAGATTCAGGACAGGAGTTTCAGGGCATGAGATTCAGGGCATGAGTTTCCGTGCATGAGTTTGAGGGCAGGAGTTTTAGGGCATGTGATTCAGGGCATGAGTTTCAGTGCATGATTTTCAGGGCAGGAGTTTCAGGGTATGAGATTCAGGGCATGAGTTTCAGGGCATGAGATTCAGGACATGAGTTTCAAGGCATGAGATTCAGGGCATGAGTTTCAGTGCATGAGTTTCAGTGTATGTGTTTGAGGGCAGGAGTTTTAGGGCATGTGATTCAGGGCATGAGTTTCAGTGCATGATTTTCAGGGCAGGAGTTTCAGGGTATGAGATTCAGGGCACGAGTTTTAGGGCATGAGATTCAGGGCAGGAATTTCAGGGCATGTGATTCAGGGCATGAGTTTCTGTGCAGATGATTCAGGGCAGGAGTTTGAGGGCATGTGATTCAGGGCATGAGTTTCTGTGCAGATGATTCAGGGCAGGAGTTTCAGGGTATGAGATTCAGGACAGGAGTTTCAGGGCATGAGATTCAGGGCATGAGTTTCAGTGCATGAGTTTGAGGGCAGCAGTTTTAGGGCATGTGATTCAGGGCATGAGTTTCAGTGCATGAGTTTCAGGGCAGGAGATTCAGGATATGAGATTCAGGGCATGAGTTTCAGGGCATGAGATTCAGGACAGGAGTTTCAAGGCATGAGATTTAGGGCATCAGTTTCAGTGCATGAGTTTCAGTGTATGTGTTTGAGGGCAGGAGTTTTAGGGCATGAGATTCAGGGCTCGAGTTTTAGGGCATGAGATTCAGGGCATGAGTTTCAGTGCATGAGTTTGAGGGCAGGAGTTTTAGGGCATGTGATTCAGGGCATGAGTTTCAGTGCATGAGTTTCAGTGCATGAGTTTCAGGGCAGGAGTTTCAGGGTATGAGATTCAGGGCATGAGCTTCAGGGCATGAGATTCAGGGCAGGAGTTTCAAGGCATGAG
The DNA here is from genome assembly GCF_030028105.1 of Mobula birostris. Taxonomy (NCBI): domain Eukaryota; kingdom Metazoa; phylum Chordata; class Chondrichthyes; order Myliobatiformes; family Myliobatidae; genus Mobula; species Mobula birostris. The sequence continues at coordinate 5,545 of NW_027278508.1, forward strand.
ATTCAGGGCATGAGTTTCAGGGCATGAGATTCAGGGCAGGAATTTCAGGGCATGTGATTCAGATAATGAGTTTCTGGGCAGATGATTCAGGGCAGGAGTATTAGGGCCTGTGATTCAGGGCATGAGTCTCAGTGCGTGAGTTTCAGGGCAGGAGTTTCAGGGCATGAGATTCAGGACAGGAGTTTCAAGGCATGAGATTCAGGGCAGGAGATTCAGAGCATGAGTTTCAGTGCATGAGTTTGAGGGCAGGAGTTTCACGGCTTGAGATTCAGGGCATGAGTTTCAGTGCATGAGTTTCAGGGCATGCGTTTCAGGGCATGAGATTCAGGACATGAATTTCAGGGCATGGGTTTCAGGTCTGTAGTTTCAGGGCTTGAGATTCAGGGCAGCAGTTTCAGGGCAGGAGATTCAGGGCAGGAGATTCAGGGAAGGAATTTCAGTGCAAGAGTTTCAGGGCATGTCTTTCAGTGCATGAGTTTCAGGACAGGAGTTTCAGAGAATGAGATTCAGGGCATGAGTTTCAGGGCAGGAAATTCACGGCTTGAGTTTCAGGGCATAAGTTTCTGGGCATGAGTTTCAGGGCAGGAGTATCAGGGCATGTAATTCAGGGCGTGAGTTTCAGGATATGAGATTCATGGCATGAGTTTCAGTGCAGGAGTTTCAGGGCATGAGATTCAGAGCATAAGTTTCAGGGCATGAGATTCAGGACAGGAGTTTCAGGGCATGAGATTCAGGGCATGAGTTTCAGTGCATGAGTTTGAGGGCAGGAGTTTCACGGCTTGAGATTCAGGGCATGAGTTTCAGTGCATGAGTTTCAGGGCATGAGTTTCAGGGCATGAGATTCAGGACATGAGTTTCAGGGCATGGGTTTCAGGTCTGTAGTTTCAGGGCTTGAGATTCAGGGCAGCAGTTTCAGGGCAGGAGATTCAGGGCAGGAGATTCAGGGAAGGAATTTCAGTGCAAGAGTTTCAGTGCAAGAGTTTCAGGGCATGTCTTTCAGTGCATGAGTTTCAGAGAATGAGATTCAGGGCATGAGTTTCAGGGCAGGAAATTCACGGCTTGAGTTTCAGGGCATGAGTTTCTGGGCATGAGTTTCAGGGCAGGAGTATCAGGGCATGTAATTCAGGGCGTGAGTTTCAGGATATGAGATTCATGGCATGAGTTTCAGTGCAGGAGTTTCAGGGCATGAGATTCAGAGCATAAGTTTCAGGGCATAAGATTCAGGACAGGAGTTTCAGGGCATGAGATTCAGGGCATGAGTTTCAGTGGATGAGTTTGAGTGCAATAGGTTCAGGGCATCAGATTCAGGGCATGAGTTTCAGGGCATGAGATTCAGGGCATGAGTTTCTGGGCATGAGTTTCAGGGCAGGAGTTTCAGGGCATGTAATTCAGGGCGTGAGTTTCAGGATATGAGATTCATGGCATGAGTTTCAGGGCATGAGATTCAGGACAGGAGTTTCAGGGCATGAGATTCAGGGCATGAGATTCAGTGCATGAGTTTGAGGGCAGGAGTTTTAGGGCATGTGATTCTGCGCATGAGTTTCAGTGCATGAGTTTCAGGGCAGGAGTTTCAGGGTATGAGATTCAGGGCATGAGTTTCAGGGCATGAGATTCAGGACAGGAGTTTCAAGGCATGAGATTCAGGGCATGAGTTTCAGTGCATGAGTTTCAGTGTATGTGTTTGAGGGCAGGAGTTTCAGGGCATGAGATTCAGGGCATGAGTTTTAGGGCATAAGATTCAGGGCAGGAATTTCAGGGTATGAGTTTCTGGGCAGATGATTCAGGGCAGGAGTTTGAGGGCATGTGATTCAGGGCATGAGTTTCAGTGCATTAGTTTCAGGGCAGAAGTTTCAGTGTATGAGATTTAGGGCATGAGTTTCAGGGCAGGAGATTCAGGGTTTGAGTTTCAGGGCATGAGTTTCAGGGCATGAGTTTCAGTGAAGGAGTTTCAGGGCATGTAATTCAGGGCATGAGTTTCAGGATATGAGATTCATGGCATGATATTCAGGGCAGCAGTTTCATGGCATGAGATTCAGGGCATGAGTTTCAGGGCATGTGATTCAGGACAGGAGTTTGAAGGCATGAGATTCAGGGCATGAGTTTCAGTGCATGAGTTTGAGGGCAGGAGTTTCAGGGCATGAGATTCAAAACTTGAGTTTCAGGGCATGAGTTTCAGGTCTATTGTTTCCGGGCTTGAGAGTCAGCGCTGCAGTTTCAGGGCAGGGGTTTCAGGTCTTTAGTTTCAGGGCTTGAGATTCAGGGCAGCAGTTTCAGGGCAGGAGATTCAGGGCAGGAGATTCAGGGAAGGAATTTCAGTGCAAGAGTTTCAGTGCAAGAGTTTCAGGGCATGTCTTTCAGTGCATGAGTTTCAGAGAATGAGATTCAGGGCATGAGTTTCAGGGCAGGAAATTCACGGCTTGAGTTTCAGGGCATGAGTTTCTGGGCATGAGTTTCAGGGCAGGAGTATCAGGGCATGTAATTCAGGGCGTGAGTTTCAGGATATGAGATTCATGGCATGAGTTTCAGTGCAGGAGTTTCAGGGCATGAGATTCAGAGCATAAGTTTCAGGGCATAAGATTCAGGACAGGAGTTTCAGGGCATGAGATTCAGGGCATGAGTTTCAGTGGATGAGTTTGAGTGCAATAGGTTCAGGGCATCAGATTCAGGGCATGAGTTTCAGGGCATGAGATTCAGGGCATGAGTTTCTGGGCATGAGTTTCAGGGCAGGAGTTTCAGGGCATGTAATTCAGGGCGTGAGTTTCAGGATATGAGATTCATGGCATGAGTTTCAGGGCATGAGATTCAGGACAGGAGTTTCAGGGCATGAGATTCAGGGCATGAGATTCAGTGCATGAGTTTGAGGGCAGGAGTTTTAGGGCATGTGATTCTGCGCATGAGTTTCAGTGCATGAGTTTCAGGGCAGGAGTTTCAGGGTATGAGATTCAGGGCATGAGTTTCAGGGCATGAGATTCAGGACAGGAGTTTCAAGGCATGAGATTCAGGGCATGAGTTTCAGTGCATGAGTTTCAGTGTATGTGTTTGAGGGCAGGAGTTTCAGGGCATGAGATTCAGGGCATGAGTTTTAGGGCATAAGATTCAGGGCAGGAATTTCAGGGTATGAGTTTCTGGGCAGATGATTCAGGGCAGGAGTTTGAGGGCATGTGATTCAGGGCATGAGTTTCAGTGCATTAGTTTCAGGGCAGAAGTTTCAGTGTATGAGATTTAGGGCATGAGTTTCAGGGCAGGAGATTCAGGGTTTGAGTTTCAGGGCATGAGTTTCAGGGCATGAGTTTCAGTGAAGGAGTTTCAGGGCATGTAATTCAGGGCATGAGTTTCAGGATATGAGATTCATGGCATGATATTCAGGGCAGCAGTTTCATGGCATGAGATTCAGGGCATGAGTTTCAGGGCATGTGATTCAGGACAGGAGTTTGAAGGCATGAGATTCAGGGCATGAGTTTCAGTGCATGAGTTTGAGGGCAGGAGTTTCAGGGCATGAGATTCAAAACTTGAGTTTCAGGGCATGAGTTTCAGGTCTATTGTTTCCGGGCTTGAGAGTCAGCGCTGCAGTTTCAGAGCTGCAGTTTCAGGGCATGAGATTCAGGGCATGAGTTTCAGGGCAGGAGTTTCAGGGTATGAGATTCAGGGCATGAGTGTCAGGGCAGGAAATTCAGGGCATGACATTCAGGGCATGTGTTTTAAGGCTGGTGTTTCAGTGCAAGTGTTCGAGGGCATGAGATTCAAGGCATGGGTTTCAAAGCAGGAGATTCAGGGCATGTAATTCAGGGCGTGAGTTTCAGGATATGAGATTCATGGCATGAGTTTCAGTGCAGGAGTTTCAGGGCATGAGATTCAGGACAGGAGTTTCAGGGCATGAGATTCAGGGCATGAGTTTCAGGGCATGAGATTCAGGGCATGAGTTTCAGGGCATGAGATTCAGGGCATGAGTTTCTTGGCATGAGTTTCAGGGCAGGAGTTTCAGGGCATGTAATTCAGGGCGTGAGTTTCAGGATATGAGATTCCTCGGCATGAGTTTCAGGGCATGAGATTCAGGACAGGAGTTTCAGGGCATGAGATTCAGGGCATGAGTTTCCGTGCATGAGTTTGAGGGCAGGAGTTTTAGGGCATGTGATTCAGGGCATGAGTTTCAGTGCATGATTTTCAGGGCAGGAGTTTCAGGGTATGAGATTCAGGGCATGAGTTTCAGGGCATGAGATTCAGGACAGGAGTTTCAAGGCATGAGATTCAGGGCATGAGTTTCAGTGCATGAGTTTCAGTGTATGTGTTTGAGGGCAGGAGTTTTAGGGCATGTGATTCAGGGCATGAGTTTCAGTGCATGATTTTCAGGGCAGGAGTTTCAGGGTATGAGATTCAGGGCACGAGTTTTAGGGCATGAGATTCAGGGCAGGAATTTCAGGGCATGTAATTCAGGGCGTGAGTTTCAGGATTTGAGATTCATGGCATGAGTTTCAGGGCATGAGATTCAGGACAGCAGTTTCAGTGCATGAGATTCAGGGCATGAGTTTCAGTGCATGAGTTTGAGGGCAGGAGTTTTAGGGCATGTGATTCAGCGCATGAGTTTCAGTGCATGAGTTTCAGGGCAGGAGTTTCAGGGTATGAGATTCAGGGCATGAGTTTCAGGGCATGAGATTCAGGACAGGAGTTTCAAGGCATGAGATTCAGGGCATGAGTTTCAGTGCATGAGTTTCAGTGTATGTGTTTGAGGGCAGGAGTTTCAGGGCATGAGATTCAGGGCATGAGTTTTAGTGCATAAGATTCAGGGCAGGAATTTCAGGGTATGAGTTTCTGGGCAGATGATTCAGGGCAGGAGTTTGAGGGCATGTGATTCAGGGCATGAGTTTCAGTGCATTAGTTTCAGGGCAGAAGTTTCAGTGTATGAGATTTAGGGCATGAGTTTCAGGGCAGGAGATTCAGGGTTTGAGTTTCAGGGCATGATATTCAGGGCATGAGTTTCAGGGCATGAGTTTCAGTGAAGGAGTTTCAGGGCATGTAATTCAGGGCATGAGTTTCAGGATATGAGATTCATGGCATGATATTCAGGGCAGTAGTTTCAGGGCATGAGATTCAGGGCATGAGTTTCAGGGCATGTGATTCAGGACAGGAGTTTGAAGGCATGAGATTCAGGGCATGAGTTTCAGTGCATGAGTTTGAGGGCAGGAGTTTCAGGGCATGAGATTCAAAACTTGAGTTTCAGGGCATGAGTTTCAGGTCTGTTGTTTCCGGGCTTGAGAGTCAGCGCTGCAGTTTAAGAGCTGCAGTTTCAGGGCATGAGATTCTGGGCATGAGATTCAGGGCATGAGTTTCAGGGCATGTGATTTAGGACAGGAGTTTGAAGGCATGAGATTCAGGGCATGAGTTTCAGTGCATGAGTTTGAGGGCAGGAGTTTCAGGGCATGAGATTCAAAACTTGAGTTTCAGGACATGAGTTTCAGGTCTGTTGTTTCCGGGCTTGAGAGTCAGCGCTGCAGTTTCAGAGCTGCAGTTTCAGGGCATGAGATTCAGGGCATGAGTTTCAGGGCATGAGTTTCAGGGCAGGAGTTTCAGGGTATGAGATTCAGGGCATGAGTGTCAGGGCAGGAATTTCAGGGCATGACATTCAGGGCATGTGTTTTAGGGCTGGTGTTTCAGTGCAAGAGTTCGAGGGCATGAGATTCAGGGCATGAGTTTCAAAGCAGGAGATTCAGGGCAGGAGATACAAAGCATGAGATTCGTGGCTTGAGTTTCAAGGCAGGTGTTTTAGGGCACGTGTTTCAGTGCAGGAGTTTTAGGGCAGGAGATTCAGAGCATGAGTTTCAGTGCATGAGTTTGAGGGCAGGAGTTTCAGGGCATGGGTTTCAGGTCTGTGGTTTCAGGACTTGCGATTCAGGGCAGCAGTTTCAGGGCAGGAGATTCAGGGCAGGAGATTCAGGGAAGGAGTTTCAGCGCAAGAGTTTCAGTGCAAGAGTTTCAGGGCATGTCTTTCAGTGCATGAGTTTCAGGACAGGAGTTTCAGAGCATGAGATTCAGGGCATGAGTTTCAGGGCAAGAACTTCACGGCTTGAGTATAAGGTCATGAGATTTAGCGCATGATATTCAGTGCATGAGTTTCAGGGCAGAAGTTTCAGGGCATGCGATTCAGGGCATGAGTTTCAGGGCAGGAGATTCAGGGCATGTAATTCAGGGCGTGAGTTTCAGGATATGAGATTCATGGCATGAGTTTCAGTGCAGGAGTTACAGGGCATGAGATTCAGAGCATGAGTTTCAGGGCATAAGATTCAGGACAGGAGTTTCAGGGCATGAGATTCAGGGCCTGAGTTTCTGGGCATGAGATTCAGGGCATGAGTTTCTTGGCATGAGTTTCAGGGCAGGAGTTTCAGGGCATGTAATTCAGGGCGTGAGTTTCAGGATATGAGATTCCTCGGCATGAGTTTCAGGGCATGAGATTCAGGACAGGAGATTCAGGGCATGAGATTCAGGGCATGAGTTTCAGGGCATGAGATTCAGGACAGGAGTTTCAAGGCATGAGATTCAGGGCATGAGTTTCAGTGCATGAGTTTCAGTGCATGTGTTTGAGGGCAGGAGTTTTAGGGCATGTGATTCAGGGCATGAGTTTCAGTGCATGATTTTCAGGGCAGGAGTTTCAGGGTATGAGATTCAGGGCAGGAGTTTTAGGGCATGAGATTCAGGGCAGGAATTTCAGGGCATGTGATTCAGGGCATGAGTTTCTGGGCAGATGATTCAGGGCAGGAGTTTGAGGGCATGTGATTCAGGGCATGAGTTTCAGTGCATGAGTTTCAGGGCAGAAGTTTCAGGGTATGAGATTTAGGGCATGAGTTTCAGGGCAGGAGATTCAGGGTTTGAGTTTCAGGGCATGATATTCAGGGCATGAGTTTCAGGGCATGAGTATCAGTGAAGGAGTTTCAGGGCATATAATTCAGGGCATGAGTTTCAGGGCATGAGATTCATGGCATGATATTCAGGGCAGCAGTTTCAGGGCATGAGATTCAGGGCATGAGTTTCAGGGCATGTGATTCAGGAGAGGAGTTTGAAGGCATGAGATTCAAGGCATGAGTTTCAGTGCATGAGTTTGAGGGCAGGAGTTTCAGGGCATGAGATTCAGAACATGAGTTTCAGGGCATGAGATTCAGTACATGAGTTTCAGGGCATGAGTTTCAGGTCTGTTGTTTCCGGGCTTGAGATTCAGCACAGCAGTTTCAGAGCTGCAGTTTCAGGGCATGAGATTCAGGGCATCAGTTTCAGGGCATGTAATTCAGGGCAGGAGTTTCAGGGTATGAGATTCATGGCATGAGTTTCAGGGCATGAGATTCAGTACAGGAGTTTCAGGGCATGTGATTCAGGGCATGAGTTTCAGTGCATGAGTTTCAGGGCAGGAGATTCAGGGTATGAGATTCAGGGCATGAGTTTCAGGGCATGTGATTCAGGACAGGAGTTTGAAGGCATGAGATTCAGGGCATGAGTTTCAGTGCATGAGTTTGAGGGCAGGAGTTTCAGGGCATGAGATTCAAAACTTGAGTTTCAGGGCATGAGTTTCAGGTCTATTGTTTCCGGGCTTGAGAGTCAGCGCTGCAGTTTCAGAGCTGCAGTTTCAGGGCATGAGATTCAGGGCATGAGTTTCAGGGCAGGAGTTTCAGGGTATGAGATTCAGGGCATGAGTGTCAGGGCAGGAAATTCAGGGCATGACATTCAGGGCATGTGTTTTAAGGCTGGTGTTTCAGTGCAAGTGTTCGAGGGCATGAGATTCAAGGCATGGGTTTCAAAGCAGGAGATTCAGGGCATGTAATTCAGGGCGTGAGTTTCAGGATATGAGATTCATGGCATGAGTTTCAGTGCAGGAGTTTCAGGGCATGAGATTCAGGACAGGAGTTTCAGGGCATGAGATTCAGGGCATGAGTTTCAGGGCATGAGATTCAGGGCATGAGTTTCAGGGCATGAGATTCAGGGCATGAGTTTCTTGGCATGAGTTTCAGGGCAGGAGTTTCAGGGCATGTAATTCAGGGCGTGAGTTTCAGGATATGAGATTCCTCGGCATGAGTTTCAGGGCATGAGATTCAGGACAGGAGTTTCAGGGCATGAGATTCAGGGCATGAGTTTCCGTGCATGAGTTTGAGGGCACGAGTTTTAGGGCATGAGATTCAGGGCAGGAATTTCAGGGCATGTGATTCAGGGCATGAGTTTCTGGGCAGATGATTCAGGGCAGGAGTTTGAGGGCATGTGATTCAGGGCATGAGTTTCAGTGCATGAGTTTCAGGGCAGAAGTTTCAGGGTATGAGATTTAGGGCATGAGTTTCAGGGCAGGAGATTCAGGGTTTGAGTTTCAGGGCATGATATTCAGGGCATGAGTTTCAGGGCATGAGTATCAGTGAAGGAGTTTCAAGGCATATAATTCAGGGCATGAGTTTCAGGGCATGAGATTCATGGCATGATATTCAGGGCAGCAGTTTCAGGGCATGAGATTCAGGGCATGAGTTTCAGGGCATGTGATTCAGGAGAGGAGTTTGAAGGCATGAGATTCAAGGCATGAGTTTCAGTGCATGAGTTTGAGGGCAGGAGTTTCAGGGCATGAGATTCAGAACATGAGTTTCAGGGCATGAGATTCAGTACATGAGTTTCAGGGCATGAGTTTCAGGTCTGTTGTTTCCGGGCTTGAGATTCAGCGCAGCAGTTTCAGAGCTGCAGTTTCAGGGCATGAGATTCAGGGCATGAGTTTCAGGGCATGTAATTCAGGGCAGGAGTTTCAGGGTATGAGATTCATGGCATGAGTTTCAGGGCATGAGATTCAGTACAGGAGTTTCAGGGCATGTGATTCAGGGCATGAGTTTCAGTGCATGAGTTTCAGGGCAGGAGATTCAGGGTATGAGATTCAGGGCATGAGTTTCAGGGCATGAGATTCAGGACAGGAGTTTCAAGGCATGAGATTCAGGGCATGAATTTCAGTGCATGAGTTTCAGTGTATGTGTTTGAGGGCAGGAGTTTCAGGGCATGAGATTCAGGGCTCGAGTTTTAGGGCATGTGATTCAGGGCATGAGTTTCACTGCATGAGTTTGAGGGCAAGAGTTTCAGGGTATGAGATTCAGGGCATGAGCTTCAGGGCATGAGCTTCAGGGCAGGAGTTTCAAGGCATGAGATTCAGGGCATGAGTTTCAGGGCATGAGATTCAGGGCAGGAATTTCAGGGCATGTGATTCAGATAATGAGTTTCTGGGCAGATGAACAGGGCAGGAGTATTAGGGCATGTGATTCAGGGCATGAGTCTCAGTGCATGAGTTTCAGGGCAGGAGTTTCAGGGTATGTGATTTGCGGCATGAGTTTCAGTGCATGAGATTCAGGGCTTGAGTTTCAGGGCATGAGGTTCAGGGCATGAGTTTCAGGGCAGGAGAATCAGGGCTTGAGATTCAGGACATTAGTTTCAGGGCAGGAGTTTCAGGGCATGTAATTCAGGGCGTGAGTGTCAGGATATGAGATTCATGGAATGAGTTTCAGTGCAGGAGTTTCAGGGCATGAGATTCAGGGCATGAGCTGCAGGGCATGAGATTCAGGGCAGGAGTTTCAAGGCATGAGATTCAGGGCATGAGTTTCAGGGCATGAGATTCAGGGCAGGAATTTCAGGGCATGTGATTCAGATAATGAGTTTCTGGGCAGTTGATTCAGGGCAGGAATTTTAGGGCATGTGATTCAGGGCATGAGTCTCAGTGCATGAGTTTCAGGGCATGAGATTCAGGGCATGAGGTTCAGGGCATGAGTTTCAGTGTATGAGATTCAGGGCATCAGTTTCAGGGCAGGAGTTTCAGTGCATGAGTTTCACGGCATGAGATTCAGGGCATGAGTTTTAGGGTAGGTGTTTCAGTGCAAGAGTTTCAGGGCATGAGATTCAGGGCATGAGTTTCAGGGCAGGAATTTCAGGGCATGACATTCAGGGCATGTGTTTTAGGGCAGGTGTTTCAGTGCAAGAGTTTGAGGGCAAGAGATTCAGGGCATGAGTTTCAAGGCAGGAGATTCAGGGCAGGAGATTCAGGGCATGAGATTCGGGGCTTGAGTTTCAAGGCAGGTGTTTTAGGGCACGTATTTCAGTGCAGGAGTTTCAGGGCAGGAGATTCAGAGCATGATTTTCAGTGCATGAGTTTGAGGGCAGGAGTTTCACGGCATCAGATTCAGGGCATGAGTTTCAGGGCATGAGATTTACGACATGAGATTCAGGGCATGAGTTTCAGTGCAGGAGAATCAGGGCTTGAGTTTCTGGGCATGAGATTCAGGGCATGAGTTTCAGGGCATGTAATTCAGGGCATGAGTTTCAGGATATGAGATTCATGGCATGATATTCAGGGCAGCAGTTTCAGGGCATGAGATTCAGGGCATGAGTTTCAGGGCATGAGCTTCAGGGCAGGAGTTTCAAGGCATGAGATTCAGGGCATGAGTTTCAGGGCATGAGATTCAGGGCAGGAATTTCAGGGCATGTGATTCAGATAATGAGTTTCTCGGCAGATGAATCAGGGCAGGAGTATTAGGGCATGTGATTCAGGGAATGAGTCTCAGTGCATGAGTTTCAGGGCAGGAGTTTCAGGGTATGTGATTTGTGGCATGAGTTTCAGTGCATGAGATTCAGGGCTTGAGTTTCAGGGCATGAGGTTCAGGGCATGAGTTTCAGGGCAGGAGAATCAGGGCTTGAGTTTCAGGACATTAGTTTCAGTGCAGGAGTTTCAGGGCATGAGATTCAGGGCATGAGCTTCAGGGCATGAGATTCAGGGCAGGAGTTTCAAGGCATGAGATTCAGGGCATGAGTTTCTGGGCAGTTGATTCAGGGCAGGAATTTTAGGGCATGTGATTCACGGCATGAGTCTCAGTGCATGAGTTTCAGGGCATGAGATTCAGGGCATGAGGTTCAGGGCATGAGTTTCAGTGCATGAGATTCAGGGCATCAGTTTCAGGGCAGGAGTTTCAGTGCATGAGTTTCACGGCATGAGATTCAGGGCATGAGTTTTAGGGTAGGTATTTCAGTGCAAGAGTTTCAGGGCATGAGATTCAGGGCATGAGTTTCAGGGCAGGAATTTCAGGGCATGACATTCAGGGCATGTTTTTTAGGGCAGGTGTTTCAGTGCAAGAGTTTGAGGGCAAGAGATTCAGGGCATGAGTTTCAAGGCAGGAGATTCAGGGCAGGAGATTCAGGGCATGAGATTCGGGGCTTGAGTTTCAAGGCAGGTGTCTTAGGGCACGTATTTCAGTGCAGGAGTTTCAGGGCAGGAGATTCAGAGCATGAGTTTCAGTGCATGAGTTTGAGGGCAGGAGTTTCACGGCATCAGATTCAGGGCATGAGTTTCAGGGCATGAGATTTACGACATGAGATTCAGGGCATGAGTTTCAGTGCAGGAGAATCAGGGCTTGAGTTTCAGGGCATGAGATTCAGGGCATGAGTTTCAGGGCATGAATTTCAGGGCAGGAGTTTCAGGGCATGTAATTCAGGGCGTGAGTTTCAGGATATGAGATTCATGGCATCAGTTTCAGTGCAGGATTTTCAGGGCATGAGATTCAGGCAGGAGTTTCAAGGCATGAGATTCAGGGCATGAGTTTCAGGGGCATGAGATTCAGGGCAGGAATTTCAGGGCATGTGATTCAGATAATGATTTTCTGGGCAGATGATTCAGGGCAGGAGTTTTAGGGCATGTGATTCAGGGCATGAGTTTTAAGGCATGGGATTCAGGGCATGAGTTTCAGTGCATGAGTTTCAGGGCAGGAGTTTCTGGGTATGAGATTTGGGGCATGAGTTTCAGTGCATGAGATTCAGGGCATGAGTTTCTGGGCAGTTGATTCAGGGCAGGAATTTTAGGGCATGTGATTCACGGCATGAGTCTCAGTGCATGAGTTTCAGGGCATGAGATTCAGGCATGAGGTTCAGGGCATGAGTTTCAGTGCATGAGATTCAGGGCATCAGTTTCAGGGCAGGAGTTTCAGTGCATGAGTTTCACGGCATGAGATTCAGGGCATGAGTTTTAGGGTAGGTATTTCAGTGCAAGAGTTTCAGGGCATGAGATTCAGGGCATGAGTTTCAGGGCAGGAATTTCAGGGGCATGACATTCAGGGCATGTGTTTTAGGGCAGGTGTTTCAGTGCAAGAGTTTGAGGGCAAGAGATTCAGGGCATGAGTTTCAAGGCAGGAGATTCAGGGCAGGAGATTCAGGGCATGAGATTCGGGCTTGAGTTTCAAGGCAGGTGTCTTAGAGCACGTATTTCAGTGCAGGAGTTTCAGGGCAGGAGATTCAGAGCATGAGTTTCAGTGCATGAGTTTTCAGTGTATGTGTTTGAGGGCAGGAGTTTCAGGGCATGAGATTCAGGGCTCGAGTTTTAGGGCATGTGATTCAGGGCATGAGTTTCACTGCATGAGTTTGAGGGCAAGAGTTTCAGGGTATGAGATTCAGGGCATGAGCTTCAGGGCATGAGCTTCAGGGCAGGAGTTTCAAGGCATGAGATTCAGGGCATGAGTTTCAGGGCATGAGATTCAGGGCAGGAATTTCAGGGCATGTGATTCAGATAATGAGTTTCTGGGCAGATGAACAGGGCAGGAGTATTAGGGCATGTGATTCAGGGCATGAGTCTCAGTGCATGAGTTTCAGGGCAGGAGTTTCAGGGTATGTGATTTGCGGCATGAGTTTCAGTGCATGAGATTCAGGGCTTGAGTTTCAGGGCATGAGGTTCAGGGCATGAGTTTCAGGGCAGGAGAATCAGGGCTTGAGATTCAGGACATTAGTTTCAGGGCAGGAGTTTCAGGGCATGTAATTCAGGGCGTGAGTGTCAGGATATGAGATTCATGGAATGAGTTTCAGTGCAGGAGTTTCAGGGCATGAGATTCAGGGCATGAGCTGCAGGGCATGAGATTCAGGGCAGGAGTTTCAAGGCATGAGATTCAGGGCATGAGTTTCAGGGCATGAGATTCAGGGCAGGAATTTCAGGGCATGTGATTCAGATAATGAGTTTCTGGGCAGTTGATTCAGGGCAGGAATTTTAGGGCATGTGATTCAGGGCATGAGTCTCAGTGCATGAGTTTCAGGGCATGAGATTCAGGGCATGAGGTTCAGGGCATGAGTTTCAGTGTATGAGATTCAGGGCATCAGTTTCAGGGCAGGAGTTTCAGTGCATGAGTTTCACGGCATGAGATTCAGGGCATGAGTTTTAGGGTAGGTGTTTCAGTGCAAGAGTTTCAGGGCATGAGATTCAGGGCATGAGTTTCTGGGCAGGAATTTCAGGGCATGACATTCAGGGCATGTGTTTTAGGGCAGGTGTTTCAGTGCAAGAGTTTGAGGGCAAGAGATTCAGGGCATGAGTTTCAAGGCAGGAGATTCAGGGCAGGAGATTCAGGGCATGAGATTCGGGGCTTGAGTTTCAAGGCAGGTGTTTTAGGGCACGTATTTCAGTGCAGGAGTTTCAGGGCAGGAGATTCAGAGCATGAGTTTCAGTGCATGAGTTTGAGGGCAGGAGTTTCACGGCATCAGATTCAGGGGCATGAGTTTCAGGGCATGAGATTTACGACATGAGATTCAGGGGCATGAGTTTCAGTGCAGGAGAATCAGGGCTTGAGTTTCTGGGCATGAGATTCAGGGCATGAGTTTCAGGGCATGTAATTCAGGGCATGAGGTTTCAGGATATGAGATTCATGGCATGATATTCAGGGCAGCAGTTTCAGGGCATGAGATTCAGGGCATGAGTTTCAGGGCATGAGCTTCAGGGCAGGAGTTTCAAGGCATGAGATTCAGGGCATGAGTTTCAGGGCATGAGATTCAGGGCAGGAATTTCAGGGCATGTGATTCAGATAATGAGTTTCTCGGCAGATGAATCAGGGCAGGAGTATTAGGGCATGTGATTCAGGGAATGAGTCTCAGTGCATGAGTTTCAGGGCAGGAGTTTCAGGGTATGTGATTTGTGGCATGAGTTTCAGTGCATGAGATTCAGGGCTTGAGTTTCAGGGCATGAGGTTCAGGGCATGAGTTTCAGGGCAGGAGAATCAGGGCTTGAGTTTCAGGACATTAGTTTCAGTGCAGGAGTTTCAGGGCATGAGATTCAGGGCATGAGCTTCAGGGCATGAGATTCAGGCAGGAGTTTCAAGGCATGAGATTCAGGGCATGAGTTTCTGGGCAGTTGATTCAGGGCAGGAATTTTAGGGCATGTGATTCACGGCATGAGTCTCAGTGCATGAGTTTCAGGGCATGAGATTCAGGGCATGAGGTTCAGGGCATGAGTTTCAGTGCATGAGATTCAGGGCATCAGTTTCAGGGCAGGAGTTTCAGTGCATGAGTTTCACGGCATGAGATTCAGGGCATGAGTTTTAGGGTAGGTATTTCAGTGCAAGAGTTTCAGGGCATGAGATTCAGGGCATGAGTTTCAGGGCAGGAATTTCAGGGCATGACATTCAGGGCATGTTTTTTAGGGCAGGTGTTTCAGTGCAAGAGTTTGAGGGCAAGAGATTCAGGGCATGAGTTTCAAGGCAGGAGATTCAGGGCAGGAGATTCAGGGCATGAGATTCGGGGCTTGAGTTTCAAGGCAGGTGTCTTAGGGCACGTATTTCAGTGCAGGAGTTTCAGGGCAGGAGATTCAGAGCATGAGTTTCAGTGCATGAGTTTGAGGGCAGGAGTTTCACGGCATCAGATTCAGGGCATGAGTTTCAGGGCATGAGATTTACGACATGAGATTCAGGGCATGAGTTTCAGTGCAGGAGAATCAGGGCTTGAGTTTCAGGGCATGAGATTCAGGGCATGAGTTTCAGGGCATGAATTTCAGGGCAGGAGTTTCAGGGCATGTAATTCAGGGCGTGAGTTTCAGGATATGAGATTCATGGCATCAGTTTCAGTGCAGGATTTTCAGGGCATGAGATTCAGGGCAGGAGTTTCAAGGCATGAGATTCAGGGCATGAGTTTCAGGGCATGAGATTCAGGGCAGGAATTTCAGGGCATGTGATTCAGATAATGATTTTCTGGGCAGATGATTCAGGGCAGGAGTTTTAGGGCATGTGATTCAGGGCATGAGTTTTAAGGCATGGGATTCAGGGCATGAGTTTCAGTGCATGAGTTTCAGGGCAGGAGTTTCTGGGTATGAGATTTGGGGCATGAGTTTCAGTGCATGAGATTCAGGGCATGAGTTTCTGGGCAGTTGATTCAGGGCAGGAATTTTAGGGCATGTGATTCACGGCATGAGTCTCAGTGCATGAGTTTCAGGGCATGAGATTCAGGGCATGAGGTTCAGGGCATGAGTTTCAGTGCATGAGATTCAGGGCATCAGTTTCAGGGCAGGAGTTTCAGTGCATGAGTTTCACGGCATGAGATTCAGGGCATGAGTTTTAGGGTAGGTATTTCAGTGCAAGAGTTTCAGGGCATGAGATTCAGGGCATGAGTTTCAGGGCAGGAATTTCAGGGCATGACATTCAGGGCATGTTTTTTAGGGCAGGTGTTTCAGTGCAAGAGTTTGAGGGCAAGAGATTCAGGGCATGAGTTTCAAGGCAGGAGATTCAGGGCAGGAGATTCAGGGCATGAGATTCGGGGCTTGAGTTTCAAGGCAGGTGTCTTAGGGCACGTATTTCAGTGCAGGAGTTTCAGGGCAGGAGATTCAGAGCATGAGTTTCAGTGCATGAGTTTGAGGGCAGGAGTTTCACGGCATCAGATTCAGGGCATGAGTTTCAGGGCATGAGATTTACGACATGAGATTCAGGGCATGAGTTTCAGTGCAGGAGAATCAGGGCTTGAGTTTCAGGGCATGAGATTCAGGGCATGAGTTTCAGGGCATGAATTTCAGGGCAGGAGTTTCAGGGCATGTAATTCAGGGCGTGAGTTTCAGGATATGAGATTCATGGCATCAGTTTCAGTGCAGGATTTTCAGGGCATGAGATTCAGGGCAGGAGTTTCAAGGCATGAGATTCAGGGCATGAGTTTCAGGGCATGAGATTCAGGGCAGGAATTTCAGGGCATGTGATTCAGATAATGATTTTCTGGGCAGATGATTCAGGGCAGGAGTTTTAGGGCATGTGATTCAGGGCATGAGTTTCAAGGCATGGGATTCAGGGCATGAGTTTCAGTGCATGAGTTTCAGGGCAGGAGTTTCAGGGTATGAGATTTGGGGCATGAGTTTCAGTGCATGAGATTCAGGGCTTGTGTTTCAGGGCATGAGGTTCAGGGCATGAGTTTCAGGGCAGGAGAATCAGGGCTTGAGTTTCAGGGCATGAATTTCAGGGCAGGAGTTTCAGGGCATGTAATTCAGGCCGTGAGTTTCAGGATATGAGATTCATGGCATCAGTTTCAGCGCAGGAGTTACAGGGCATGAGATTCAGGGCATGAGTTTCAAGGTATGGGATTCAGGGCATGAGTTTCAGTGCATGAGTTTCAGTGTATGAGTTTGTGGGCAAGAGTTTCAGGGCATGAGATTCAGGTCATGAGTTTCAGGGCATGAGATTCAGGGCAGGAATTTCAGGGCATGTGATTCAGGGCATGAGTTTCTGGGCAGGAATTTCAGGGCATGTGATTCAGAGCATGAGTTTCTGGGCAGATGATTCAGGGCAGGAGTTTTAGGGCATGTGATTCAGGGCATGACTTTCAGTGCATGAGTTTCAGGGCAGGAGATTCAGGGTTTCAGTTTCAGGACATGATATTCAGGGCATGAGTTTCAGGGCATGAGTTTCAGAGCAGCAGTTTCAGGGCATGAGATTTAGGGCATGAGTTTCAGGGCATGAGTTTCAGGGCAGGAGTTTCAGGGTATGAGATTCAGGGCATGAGTTTCAGGGTAGGAGATCAGGGCTTGAGTTTCAGAGCATGAGTTTGAGGGCAGGAGTTTCACGGCATGAGATTCAGGGCATGAGTTTAAGGGCATGAGATTCAGGACATGAGTTTCAGGGCATGGGTTTCAGGTCTGTGGTTTCAGGGCTTGAGATGCAGGTCAGCAGTTTCAGGGCAGGAGATTCAATGCAGGAGATTAAGGGCAGGTGTTTCATTGCAAGAGTTTCAGTGCAAGAGTTTCAGGGCATGTCTTTCAGTGCATCAGTTTCCGGGCAGGAGAATCAGGGCATGAGTTTCAGGACATGAATTTCAGGGCATGTAATTCAGGGCGTGAGCGTCAGGATATGAGATTCATGGCATGAGTTTCAGTGCAGGAGTTTCAGGGCATGAGATTCTGGGCATGAGTTTGAGGGCATGAGATTCAGGGCAGGAGTTTCAAGGCATGAGATTCAGGGCATGAGTTTCAGTGCATGAGTTTCAGTGCATGCGTTTGAGGGCAGGAGTTTCAAGGCATAAGATTCAGGGCATGAGTTTCAGGGCATGAGATTCAGGGCAGGAATTTCAGGGCATGTGATTCAGATAATGAGTTTCTGGGCAGATGATTCAGGGCAGGAGTTTTAGGGCATGTGATTCAGGGCATGAGTCTCAGTGCATGAGTTTCAGGGCAGGAGTTTCAGGGTATGAGATTTAGGGCATGAGTTTCAGTGCATGAGATTCAGGGCTTGAGTTTCAGGGCATGAGGTTCAGGGCATGAGATTCATGGCAGGAGAATCAGGGCTTGAGTTTCAGGACATTAGTTTCAGGGCAGAATTTTCAGGGCATGTAATTCAGGGCGTGAGTTTCAGGGCATGAGATTCACGACATGAGTTTCAGGGCATGGGTTTCAGGTCTGTGGTATCAGGGCTTGAGATTCAGGGCAGCAGTTTCAGGGCAGGAGATTCAGGGCAGGAGATTCAGGGCAGGTGTTTCAGGACAGGAGATTCAGGGCATGAGTTTCAGTGCATGAGTTTGAGGGCAGGAGTTTCACGGCATGAGATTCAGGGCATGAGTTTAAGGGCATGAGATTCAGGACATGAGTTTCAGGGCATGGGTTTCAGGTCAGTGGTTTCAGGGCTTGAGATGCATGGCAGCAGTTTCAGGGCAGGAGATTCAATGCAGGAGATTAAGGGCAGGTGTTTCATTGCAAGAGTTTCAGTGCAAGAGTTTCAGGGCATGTCTTTCAGTGCATCAGTTTCAGGGCAGGAGAATCAGGGCATGAGTTTCAGGACATGAGTTTCAGGGCAGGAGTTTCAGGGCATGTAATTCAGGGCGTGAGTGTCAGGATATGAGATTCATGGCATGAGTTTCAGTGCAGGAGTTTCAGGGCATGAGGTTCTGGGCATGAGTTTGAGGGCATGAGATTCAGGGCAGGAGTTTCAAGGCATGAGATTCAGGGCATGAGTTTCAGTGCATGAGTTTCAGTGCATGAGTTTGAGGGCAGGAGTTTCAAGGCATAAGATTCAGGGCATGAGTTTCAGGGCATGAGATTCAGGGCAGGAATTTCAGAGCATGTGATTCAGATATTGAGTTTCTGGGCAGATGATTCAGGGCAGGAGTTTTAGGGCATGTGATTCAGGGCATGAGTCTCAGTGCATGAGTTTCAGGGTATGAGATTTAGGGCATGAGTTTCAGGGCATGAGATTTACGACATGAGATTCAGGGCATGAGTTTCAGGGCATGAGATTCAGGGCAGGAATTTCAGTGCATGTGATTCAGATAATGAGTTTCTGGGCAGATGATTCAGGGCAGGAGTTTTAGGGCATGTGATTCAGGGCATGAGTCTCAGTGCATGAGTTTCAGGGCGTGAGTTTCAGGGCATGAGATTCACGACATGAGTTTCAGGGCATGGGTTCAGGTCTGTGGTTTCAGGGCTTGAGATTCAGGGCAGCAGTTTCAGGGCAGTAGTTTCAGTGCATGAGTTTCACGGTATGAGATTCAGGGCATGAAATTCAGGGCATGAGTTTTAGGGTAGGTGTTTCAGTGCAAGAGTTTCAGGGCATGAGATTCAGGGCAGGAGATTCAGGGCAGGAGATTCAGAGCTTGAGATTCAGGGCATGAGTTTCAGGCCAGGACATTCACGGCTTGAGTTTAAGGTCATGAGATTTAGCGCATGAAATTCAATGCATGAGTTTCAGGGCAGAAGTTTCAGGGCATGAGATTCAGGGCATGAGTTTCAGGGCAGGAGATTCACGGCTTGAGTTTAAGGTCATGAGATTGAGCGCATGAGATTCAGTGCATGAGTTTCAGGGCATGAGATTTAGGGCATGACTTTCAGGGCATGAGTTTCAGTGAAGGAGTTTCAGGGCATGTAATTCAGGGCATGAGTTTGAGGATATGAGATTCATGGCATGATATTCAGGGCAGCAGTTTCAGGGCATGAGGTTCAGGACATGAGTTTCAGGGCATGAGTTTCTGGGCAGGAATTTCAGGGCATGTGATTCAGATAATGAGTTTCTGGGCAGTTGATTCAGGGCAGGAATTTTAGGGCATGTGATTCAGGGCATGAGGTTCAGGGCATGAGTTTCAGGGTATGAGATTCAGGGCACGAGTTTTAGGGCATGAGATTCAGGGCAGGAATTTCAGGGCATGTGATTCAGGGCATGAGTTTCTGGGCAGATGATTCAGGGCAGGAGTTTGAGGGCATGTGATTCAGGGCATGAGTTTCAGTGCATGAGTTTCAGGGCAGAAGTTTCAGGGTATGAGATTTAGGGCATGAGTTTCAGGGCAGGAGATTCAGAGTTTGAGTTTCAGGGCATGATATTCAGGGCATGAGTTTCAGGGCATGAGTATCAGTGAAGGAGTTTCAGGGCATGTAATTCAGGGCATGAGTTTCAGGATATGAGATTCATGGCATGATATTCAGGGCAGCAGTTTCAGGGCATGAGATTCAGGGCATGAGTTTCAGGGCATGTGATTCAGGACAGGAGTTTGAAGGCATGAGATTCAAGGCATGAGTTTCAGTGCATGAGTTTGAGGGCAGGAGTTTTAGGGCATGAGATTCAGAACATGAGTTTCAGGGCATGAGATTCAGTACATGAGTTTCAGGGCATGAGTTTCAGGTCTGTTGTTTCTGAGCTTGAGATTCAGCGCAGCAGTTTCAGAGCTGCAGTTTCAGGGCATGAGATTCAGGGCATGAGTTTCAGGGCATGTTATTAAGGGCAGGAGTTTCAGGGTATGAGATTCATGGCATGAGTTTCAGGGCATGAGATTCAGGACAGGAGTTTCAGGGCATGAGATTCAGGGCATGAGTTTCACTGCATGAGTTTGAGGGCAGGAGTTTCAGGGTATGAGATTCAGGGCATGAGCTTCAGGGCATGAGATTCAGGGCAGGAGTTTCAAGGCATGAGATTCAGGGCATGAGTTTCAGGGCATGAGATTCAGGGCAGGAATTTCAGGGCATGTGATTCAGATAATGAGTTTCTGGGCAGTTGATTCAGGACAGGAATTTTAGGGCATGTGATTCAGGGCATGAGTCTCAGTGCATGAGTTTCAGGGCATGAGTTTCAGGGCATGAGGTTCAGGGCATGAGTTTCAGTGCATGAGATTCAGGGCATCAGTTTCAGGGCAGGAGTTTCAGTGCATGAGTTTCACGGCATGAGATTCAGGGCATAAGTTTTAGGGTAGGTGTTTCAGTGCAAGAGTTTCAGGGCATGAGATTCAGGGCATGAGTTTCAGGGCAGGAATTTCAGGGCATGACATTCAGGGCATTTTTTTTAGGGCAGGTGTTTCAGTGCAAGAGTTTGAGGGCAAGAGTTTCAGGGCATGAGTTTCAAGGCAGGAGATTCAGGGCAGGAGATTCAGGGCATGAGATTCGGGGCTTGAGTTTCAAGGCAGGTGTTTTATGGCACGTATTTCAGTGCAGGAGTTTCAGGGCAGGAGATTCAGAGCATGAGTTTCAGTGCATGAGTTTGAGGGCAGGAGTTTCACGGCTCAGATTCAGGGCATGAGTTTCAGGGCATGAGATTCAGGGCAGGAATTTCAGGGCATGTGATTCAGATAATGAGTTTCTGGGCAGATGATTCAGGGCAGGACTTTTAGGGCATGTGATTTAGGGCATGAGTTTCAGTGCATGAGATTCAGGGCTTGAGTTTCAGGGCATGAGGTTCAGGGCATGAGATTCAGGGCAGGAGAATCAGGGCTTGAGTTTCAGGACATTAGTTTCAGGGCATGAGTTTCAGGGCATGCGATTCACGACATGAGTTTCAGGGCATGGGTTTCAGGTCTGTGGTTTCAGGGCTTGAGATTCAGGGCAGCAGTTTCAGGGCAGGAGATTCAGGGCAGGAGATTCAGGGCAGGTGTTTCAGTGCAAGAGTTTCAGGGCATGTAATTCAGGGCGTGAGTTTCAGGATATGAGATTCATGGCATCAGTTTCAGTGCAGGAGTTTCAGGGCATGAGATTCAGGGCATGAGTTTCAAGGCATGAGACTCAGGGCATGAGTTTCAGTGCATGAGTTTCAGTGTATGAGTTTGTGGGCAGGAGTTTCAGGGGATGAGATTCAGGTCATGAGTTTCAGGGCATGAGATTCAGGGCAGGAATTTCAGGGCATGTGATTCAGGGCATGAGTTTCTGGGCAGGAATTTCAGGGCATGTGATTCAGGGCATGAGTTTCTGGGCAGATGATTCAGGGCAGGAGTTTTAGGGCACGTGATTCAGGGCATGACTTTCAGTGCATGAGTTTCAGGGCAGGAGTTTCAGGGTATGAGATTTAGGGCATGTGTTTCAGGGCAGGAGATTCAGGGTTTGAGTTTCAGGACATGATATTCAGGACATGAGTTTCAGGGCATGAGTTTCAGGGCAGGAATTTCAGGGCATGTGATTCAGATAATGAGTTTCTGGGCAGTAGATTCAGGGCAGGAATTTTAGGGCATGTGATTCAGGGCATGAGTCTCAGTGCATGAGTTTCAGGGCATGAGTTTCAGGGTATAAGGTTCAGGGCATGAGTTTCAGTGCATGAGATTCAGGGCATCAGTTTCAGGGCAGGAGTTTCAGTGCATGAGTTTCACGGCATGAGATTCAGGGCCAGAGTTTTAGGGTAGGTGTTTCAGTGCAAGAGTTTCAGGGCATGAGATTCAGGGCATGAGTTTCAGTGCAGAAATTTCAGGGCATGACATTCAGGGCATGTGTTTTAGGGCAGCTGTTTCAGTGCAAGAGTTTGAGGGCAAGAGATTCAGGGCATGAGTTTCAAGGCAGGAGATTCAGGGCAGGATATTCAGGGCATGAGATTCGGGGCTTGAGTTTCAAGGCAGGTGTTTTAGGGCACGTATTTCCGTGCAGGAGTTTCAGGGCAGGAGATTCAGAGCATGAGTTTCAGTGCATGAGTTTGAGGGCAGGAGTTTCACGGCATCAGATTCAGGGCATGAGTTTCAGGGCATGAGATTCAGGGCAGGAATTTCAGGGCATGTGATTCAGATAATGAGTTTCTGGGCAGATGATTCAGGGCAGGAGTTTTAGGGCATGTGATTCAGGGCATGAGTCTCAGTGCATGAGTTTCAGGGCAGGAGTTTCAGGGTATGAGATTTAGGGCATGAGTTTCAGTGCATGAGATTCAGGGCTTGAGTTTCAGGGCATGACGTTCAGGGCATGAGATTCAGGGCAGGAGAATCAGGGCTTGAGTTTCAGGACATTAGTTTCAGGGCAGGAGTTTCAGGGCATGTAATTCAGGGCGTGAGTTTCAGGGCATGAGATTCACGACATGAGTTTCAGGGCATGGGTTTCAGGTCTGTGGTTTCAGGGCTTGAGATTCAGGGCAGCAGTTTCAGGGCAGGAGATTCAGGGCAGCAGATTCAGGGCAGGTGTTTCAGTGCAAGAGTTTCAGGGCATGTCTTTCAGTGCATGA
This sequence comes from Mobula birostris, assembly GCF_030028105.1. Classification (NCBI taxonomy): domain Eukaryota; kingdom Metazoa; phylum Chordata; class Chondrichthyes; order Myliobatiformes; family Myliobatidae; genus Mobula; species Mobula birostris. The sequence goes on from NW_027278508.1 coordinate 28,182, forward strand.
GTTTCAGGGCAGGAGATTCAGAGCTTGAGATTCAGGGCATGAGTTTCAGGCCAGGACATTCACGGCTTGAGTTTAAGGTCATGAGATTTAGCGCATGAAATTCAATGCATGAGTTTCAGGGCAGAAGTTTCAGGGCATGAGATTCAGGGCATGAGTTTCAGGGCAGGAGATACACGGCTTGAGTTTAAGGTCATGAGATTGAGCGCATGAGATTCAGTGCATGAGTTTCAGGGCAGGAGATTCAGGGCATGAGATTTAGGGCATGACTTTCAGGGCATGAGTTTCAGTGAAGGAGTTTCAGGGCATGTAATTCAGGGCATGAGTTTGAGGATATGAGATTCATGGCATGATATTCAGGGCAGCAGTTTTAGGGCATGAGGTTCAGGACATGAGTTTCAGTGCAGTAGTTTCAGGGCATGAGTTTCAGGGCATGTGATTCAGGACAGGAGTTTGAAGGCATGAGCTTCAGTGCATGAGTTTGAGGGCAGGAGTTTCAAGGCATGAGATTCAGGGCATGAGTTTCAGGGCATGAGATTCAGGACATGAGTTTCAGGGCATGGGTTTCAGGTCTGTGGTTTCAGGTCTTGAGATTCAGGGCTGCAGTTTCAGGGCAGGATATTCAGGGTATGAGATTCAGGGCAGGTGTTTCAGTGCAAGAGATTCAGTGCAAGGGTTTCAGGGCATGTCTTTCAGTGCATGAGTTTCAGGGCAGGAGTTTCAGAGCATGAGATTCAGGGCATGAGTTTCAGGGCAGGAGATTCAGGACAGGAGTTTCAGGGCATGAGATTCAGGGCATGAGTTTCCGTGCATGAGTTTGAGGGCAGGAGTTTTATGGCTTGTGATTCAGGGCATGAGTTTCAGTGCATGATTTTCAGGGCAGGAGTTTCAGGGTATGAGATTCAGGGCATGAGTTTCAGGGCATGAGATTCAGGACAGGAGTTTCAAGGCATGAGATTCAGGGCATGAGTTTCAGTGCATGAGTTTCAGTGTATGTGTTTGAGGGCAGGAGTTTTAGGGCATGTGATTCAGGGCATTAGTTTCAGTGCATGATTTTCAGGGCAGGAGTTTCAGGGTATGAGATTCAGGGCACGAGTTTTAGGGCATGAGATTCAGGGCAGGAATTTCAGGGCATGTGATTCAGGGCATGAGTTTCAGGGCAGATGATTCAGGGCAGGAGTTTGAGGGCATGTGATTCAGGGCATGAGTTTCAGTGCATGAGTTTCAGGGCAGAAGTTTCAGGGTATGAGATTTAGGGCATGAGTTTCAGGGCAGTAGATTCAGGGTTTGAGTTTCAGGGCATGATATTCAGGTCATTAGTTTCAGGGCATGAGTATTAGTGAAGGAGTTTCAGGGCATGTAATTCAGGGCATGAATTCAGGATATGAGATTCATGGCATGATATTCAGGGCAGCAGTTTCAGGGCATGAGATTCAGGGCATGAGTTTCAGGGCATGTGATTCAGGACAGGAGTTTGAAGGCATGAGATTCAAGGCATGAGTTTCAGTGCATGAGTTTGAGGGCAGGAGTTTCAGGGCATGAGATTCAGAACATGAGTTTCAGGGCATGAGATTCAGTACATGAGTTTCAGGGCATGAGTTTCAGGTCTGTTGTTTCCGGGCTTGAGATTCAGCGCAGCAGTTTCAGAGCTGCAGTTTCAGGGCATGAGATTCAGGGCATGAGTTTCAGGGCATGTAATTCAGGGCAGGAGTTTCAGGGTATGAGATTCATGGCATGAGTTTCAGGGCATGAGATTCAGGACAGGAGTTTCAGGGCAGAGATTCAGGGCATGAGTTTCAGTGCATGAGTTTGAGGGCAGGAGTTTCAAGGCATGAGATTCAGGGCATGAGTTTCAGGGCATGAGATTCAGGACATGAGTTTCAGGGCATGGGTTTCAGGTCTGTGGTTTCAGGTCTTGAGATTCAGGGCTGCAGTTTCAGGGCAGGATATTCAGGGTATGAGATTCAGGGCAGGTGTTTCAGTGCAAGAGATTCAGTGCAAGGGTTTCAGGGCATGTCTTTCAGTGCATGAGTTTCAGGGCAGGAGTTTCAGAGCATGAGATTCAGGGCATGAGTTTCAGGGCAGGAGATTCAGGACAGGAGTTTCAGGGCATGAGATTCAGGGCATGAGTTTCCGTGCATGAGTTTGAGGGCAGGAGTTTTATGGCTTGTGATTCAGGGCATGAGTTTCAGTGCATGATTTTCAGGGCAGGAGTTTCAGGGTATGAGATTCAGGGCATGAGTTTCAGGGCATGAGATTCAGGACAGGAGTTTCAAGGCATGAGATTCAGGGCATGAGTTTCAGTGCATGAGTTTCAGTGTATGTGTTTGAGGGCAGGAGTTTTAGGGCATGTGATTCAGGGCATTAGTTTCAGTGCATGATTTTCAGGGCAGGAGTTTCAGGGTATGAGATTCAGGGCACGAGTTTTAGGGCATGAGATTCAGGGCAGGAATTTCAGGGCATGTGATTCAGGGCATGAGTTTCAGGGCAGATGATTCAGGGCAGGAGTTTGAGGGCATGTGATTCAGGGCATGAGTTTCAGTGCATGAGTTTCAGGGCAGAAGTTTCAGGGTATGAGATTTAGGGCATGAGTTTCAGGGCAGTAGATTCAGGGTTTGAGTTTCAGGGCATGATATTCAGGTCATTAGTTTCAGGGCATGAGTATTAGTGAAGGAGTTTCAGGGCATGTAATTCAGGGCATGAATTCAGGATATGAGATTCATGGCATGATATTCAGGGCAGCAGTTTCAGGGCATGAGATTCAGGGCATGAGTTTCAGGGCATGTGATTCAGGACAGGAGTTTGAAGGCATGAGATTCAAGGCATGAGTTTCAGTGCATGAGTTTGAGGGCAGGAGTTTCAGGGCATGAGATTCAGAACATGAGTTTCAGGGCATGAGATTCAGTACATGAGTTTCAGGGCATGAGTTTCAGGTCTGTTGTTTCCGGGCTTGAGATTCAGCGCAGCAGTTTCAGAGCTGCAGTTTCAGGGCATGAGATTCAGGGCATGAGTTTCAGGGCATGTAATTCAGGGCAGGAGTTTCAGGGTATGAGATTCATGGCATGAGTTTCAGGGCATGAGATTCAGGACAGGAGTTTCAGGGCAGAGATTCAGGGCATGAGTTTCAGTGCATGAGTTTGAGGGCAGGAGTTTTAGGGCATGTGATTCAGGGCATGAGTTTCAGTGCATGAGTTTCAGGGCAGGAGATTCAGGGTATGAGATTCAGGGCATGAGTTTCAGGGCATGAGATTCAGGACAGGAGTTTCAAGGCATGAGATTCAGGGCATGAGTTTCAGTGCATGAGTTTCAGTGTATGTGTTTGAGGGCAGGAGTTTCAGGGCATGAGATTCAGGGCTCGAGTTTTAGGGCATGAGATTCAGGGCATGAGTTTCAGAGCATGATTTTGAGGGCAGGAGTTTTAGGGCATGCGATTCAGGGCATGAGTTTCAGTGCATGAGTTTGAGGGCAGGAGTTTCAGGGTATGAGATTCAGGGCATGAGCTTCAGGGCATGAGATTCAGGGCAGGAGTTTCAAGGCATGAGATTCAGGGCATGAGTTTCAGGGCATGAGATTCAGGGCAGGAATTTCAGGGCATGTGATTCAGATAATGAGTTTCTGGGCAGATGAATCAGGGCAGGTGTATTAGGGCATGTGATTCAGGGCATGAGCCTCAGTGCATGAGTTTCAGGGCAGGAGTTTCAGGGTATGTGATTTGTGGCATGAGTTTCAGTGCATGAGATTCAGGGCTTGAGTTTCAGGGCATGAGGTTCAGGGCATGAGTTTCAGGGCAGGAGAATCAGGGCTTGAGTTTCAGGACATTAGTTTCAGGGCAGGAGTTTCAGGGCATGTAATTCAGGGCATGAGTGTCAGGATATGAGATTCATGGAATGAGTTTCAGTGCAGGAGTTTCAGGGCATGAGATTCAGGGCATGAGCTTCAGGGCATGAGATTCAGGGCAGGAGTTTCAAGGCATGAGATTCAGAACATGAGTTTCAGGGCATGAGATTCAGGGCAGCTATTTCAGGCCATGTGATTCAGATAATGAGTTTCTGGGCAGTTGATTCAGGGCAGGAATTTTAGGGCATGTGATTCAGGGCATGAGTCTCAGTGCATGAGTTTCAGGGCAGGAGTTTCAGGGTATGTGATTTGTGGCATGAGTTTCAGTGCATGATTTTCAGTGCATGAGTTTCAGGGCATGAGGTTCAGGGCATGAGTTTCAGTGCATGAGATTCAGGGCATCAGTTTCAGGGCAGGAGTTTCAGTGCATGAGTTTCACGGCATGAGATTCAGGGCATGAGTTTTAGGGTAGGTGTTTCAGTGCAAGAGTTTCAGGGCATGAGTTTCAGGGCATGAGGTTCAGGGCATGAGTTTCAGTGCATGAGATTCAGGGCATCAGTTTCAGGGCAGGAGTTTCAGTGCATGAGTTTCACGGCATGAGATTCAGGGCATGAGTTTTAGGGTAGGTGTTTCAGTGCAAGAGTTTCAGGGCATGAGATTCAGGGCATGAGTTTCAGGACAGGAATTTCAGGGCATGACATTCAGGGCATGTGTTTTAGGGCAGGAGATTCAGGGCAGGAGATTCAGGGCATGAGATTCGGGGCTTGAGTTTCAAGGCAGGTGTTTTAGGGCACGTATTTCAGTGCAGGAGTTTCAGGGCAGGAGATTCAGAGCATGAGTTTCAGTGCATGAGTTTGAGGGCAGGAGTTTCACGGCATCAGATTCAGGGCATGAGTTTCAGGGCATGAGATTTACGACATGAGATTCAGGGCATGAGTTTCAGTGCAGGAGAATCAGGGCTTGAGTTTCAGGGTATGAGATTCAGGGCATGAGTTTCAGGGCATGAATTTCAGGGCAGAAGTTTCAGGGCATGTAATTCAGGGCGTGAGTTTCAGGATATGAGATTCATGGCATCAGTTTCAGTGCAGGAGTTTCAGGGCATGAGATTCAGGGCATGAGCTTCAGAGCATGAGATTCAGGGCAGGAGTTTCAAGGCATGAGATTCAGGGCATGAGTTTCAGGGCATGAGATTCAGGGCAGGAATTTCAGGGCATGTGATTCAGATAATGAGTTTCTGGGCAGATGATTCAGGGCAGGAGTTTTAGGGCATGTGATTCAGGGCATGAGTCTCAGTGCATGAGTTTCAGGGCAGGAGTTTCAGGGTATGAGATTTGGGGCATGAGTTTCAGTGCATGAGATTCACGGCTTGTGTTTCAGGGCATGAGGTTCAGGGCATGAGTTTCAGGGCAGGAGAATCAGGGCTTGAGTTTCAGGGCATGAATTTCAGGGCAGTAGTTTCAGGGCATGTAATTCAGGGCGTGAGTTTCAGGATATGAGATTCATGGCATCAGTTTCAGGGCAGGAGTTTCAGTGCATGAGTTTCACGGCATGAGATTCAGGGCATGAGTTTCAGGGCTGGAATTTCAGGGCATGACATTCAGGGCATGTGTTTTAGGGCAGGTGTTTCAGTGCAAGAGTTTGAGGGCAAGAGATTCAGGGCATGAGTTTTAGGGTAGGTGTTTCAGTGCAAGAGTTTCAGGGCATGAGATTCAGGGCATGAGTTTCAGGGCTGGAATTTCAGGGCATGAATTTCAGGGCATGTAATTCAGGGCGTGAGTTTCAGGATATGAGATTCATGGCATCAGTTTCAGGGCAGGAGTTTCAGTGCATGAGTTTCACGGCATGAGATTCAGGGCATGAGTTTTAGGGTAGGTGTTTCAGTGCAAGAGTTTCAGGGCATGAGATTCAGGGCATGAGTTTCAGTGCTGGAATTTCAGGGCATGACATTCAGCGCATGTGTTTTAGGGCAGGAGTTTCAGTGCATGAGTTTCACGGCATGAGATTCAGGGCATGAGTTTTAGGGTAGGTGTTTCAGTGCAAGAGTTTCAGGGCATGAGATTCAGGGCATGAGTTTCAGGGCTGGAATTTCAGGGCATGACATTCAGGGCATGTGTTTTAGGGCAGGTGTTTCAGTGCAAGAGTTTGAGGGCAAGAGATTCAGGGCATGAGTTTCAAGGCAGGAGATTCTGGGCAGGAGATTCAGGGCATGAGATTCGGGGCTTGAGTTTCAAGGCAGGTGTTTTAGGGCACGTATTTCAGTGCAGGAGTTTCAGGGCAGGAGATTCAGAGCATGAGTTTCAGTGCATGAGTTTGAAGGCAGGAGTTTCACGGCATCAGATTCAGGGCATGAGTTTCAGGGCATGAGATTTACGACATGAGATTCAGGGCATGAGTTTCAGTGCAGGAGAATCAGGGCTTGAGTTTCAGGGCATGAGATTCAGGGCATGAGTTTCAGGGCATGAATTTCAGGGCAGGAGTTTCAGGGCATGTAATTCAGGTCATGAGTTTCAGGGCATGAGATTCAGGGCAGGAATTTCATGGCATCTGATTCAGGGCATGAGTTTCTGGGCAGGAATTTCAGGGCATGTGATTCAGGGCATGAGTTTCTGGGCAGATGATTCAGAGCAGGAGTTTTAGGCAACGTGATTCAGGGCATGACTTTCAGTGCATGAGTTTCAGGGCAGGAGTTTCAGGGTATGAGATTTAGGGCATGTGTTTCAGGGCAGGAGATTCAGGGTTTGAGTTTCAGGACATGATATTCAGGGCATGAGTTTCAGGGCATGAGTTTCAGGGCAGGAATTTTGGGGCATGTGATTCAGATAATGAGTTTCTGGGCAGTTGATTCAGGGCAGGAATTTTAGGGCATGTGATTCAGGGCATGAGTCTCAGTGCATGAGTTTCAGGGCATGAGTTTCAGGGCAGGAGTTTCAGTGCATGAGTTTCACGGCATGAGATTCAGGGCATGAGTTTTAGGGTAGGTGTTTCAGTGCAAGAGTTTCAGGGCATGAGATTCAGGGCATGACTTTCAGGGCAGGAATTTCAGGGCATGACATTCAGGGCATGTGTTTTAGGGCAGGTGTTTCAGTGCAAGAGTTTGAGGGCAAGAGATTCAGGGCTTGAGTTTCAAGGCAGGTGTTTTAGGGCACGTATTTCAGTGCAGGAGTTTCAGGGCAGGAGATTCAGAGCATGAGTTTCAGTGCATGAGTTTGAGGGCAGGAGTTTCACGGCATCAGATTCAGGGCATGAGTTTCAGGGCATGAGATTTACGACATGAGATTCAGGGCATGAGTTTCAGTGCAGGAGAATCAGGGCTTGAGTTTCAGGGCATGAGATTCAGGGCATGAGTTTCAGGGCATGAATTTCAGGGCAGGAGTTTCACGGCATGTAATTCAGGGCGTGAGTTTCAGGATATGAGATTCATGGCATCAGTTTCAGTGCAGGAGTTTCATGGCATGAGATTCAGGGCATGAGTTTCAGGGCATGAGATTTACGACATGAGATTCAGGGCATGAGTTTCAGTGCAGGAGAATCAGGGCTTGAGTTTCAGGGCATGAGATTCAGGGCATGAGTTTCAGGGCTTGAATTTCAGGGCAGGAGTTTCAGGGCATGTAATTCAGGGCGTGAGTTTCAGGATATGAGATTCATGGCATCAGTTTCAGTGCAGGAGTTTCAGGGCATGAGATTCAGGGCATGAGCTTCAGAGCATGAGATTCAGGGCAGGAGTTTCAAGGCATGAGATTCAGGGCATGAGTTTCAGGGCATGAGATTCAGGGCAGGAATTTCAGGGCATGTAATTCAGATAATGATTTTCTGGGCAGATGATTCAGGGCAGGAGTTTTAGGGCATGTGATTCAGGGCATGAGTCTCAGTGCATGAGTTTCAGGGCAGGAGTTTCAGGGTATGAGATTTGGGGCATGAGTTTCAGTGCATGTGATTCAGGGCTTGTGTTTCAGGGCATGAGGTTCAGGGCATGAGTTTCAGGGCATGAATTTCAGGGCAGGAGTTTCACGGCATGTAATTCAGGGCGTGAGTTTCAGGATATGAGATTCATGGCATCAGTTTCAGTGCAGGAGTTTCATGGCATGAGATTCAGGGCATGAGTTTCAGGGCATGAGATTTACGACATGAGATTCAGGGCATGAGTTTCAGTGCAGGAGAATCAGGGCTTGAGTTTCAGGGCATGAGATTCAGGGCATGAGTTTCAGGGCTTGAATTTCAGGGCAGGAGTTTCAGGGCATGTAATTCAGGGCGTGAGTTTCAGGATATGAGATTCATGGCATCAGTTTCAGTGCAGGAGTTTCAGGGCATGAGATTCAGGGCATGAGCTTCAGAGCATGAGATTCAGGGCAGGAGTTTCAAGGCATGAGATTCAGGGCATGAGTTTCAGGGCATGAGATTCAGGGCAGGAATTTCAGGGCATGTAATTCAGATAATGATTTTCTGGGCAGATGGTTCAGGGCAGGAGTTTTAGGGCATGTGATTCAGGGCATGAGTCTCAGTGCATGAGTTTCAGGGCAGGAGTTTCAGGGTATGAGATTTGGGGCATGAGTTTCAGTGCATGTGATTCAGGGCTTGTGTTTCAGGGCATGAGGTTCAGGGCATGAGTTTCAGGGCAGGAGTTTCAGGGCATGTAATTCAGGCCGTGAGTTTCAGGATATGAGATTCATGGCATCAGTTTCAGTGCAGGAGTTACAGGGCATGAGATTCAGGGCATGAGTTTCAAGGCATGAGATTCAGGGCATGAGTTTCAGTGCATGAGTTTCAGTGTATGAGTTTGTGGGCAAGAGTTTCAGGGCATGAGATTCAGGTCATGAGTTTCAGGGCATGAGATTCAGGGCAGGAATTTCAGGGCATGTGATTCAGGGCATGAGTTTCTGGGCAGGAATTTCAGGGCATGTGATTCAGGGCATGAGTTTCTGGGCAGATGATTCAGGGCAGGAGTTTTAGGGCATGTGATTCAGGGCATGACTTTCAGTGCATGTGTTTCAGGGCAGGAGATTCAGGGTTTCAGTTTCAGGACATGATATTCAGGGCATGAGGTTCAGAGCAGCAGTTTCATTGCATGAGATTTAGGGCATGAGTTTCAGGGCAGGAGTTTCAGGGCAGGAGTTTCAGGGTATGAGATTCAGGGCATGAGTTTCAGGGTAGGAGAATCAGGGCTTGAGTTTCAGAGCATGACATTCAGGGGATGAGTTTCAGTGCATGAATATCAGGGCATGAGATTCAGGGCATGAGATTCAGGGCATGAGTTTCAGGACAGGAGATTCAGGGCATGAGTTTCAGTGCATGAGTTTGAGGGCAGGAGTTTCACGGCATGAGATTCAGGGCATGAGTTTAAGGGCATGAGATTCAGGACATGAGTTTCAGGGCATGGGTTTCAGGTCTGTGGTTTCAGGGCTTGAGATGCAGGTCAGCAGTTTCAGGGCAGGAGATTCAATGCAGGAGATTAAGGGCAGGTGTTTCATTGCAAGAGTTTCAGTGCAAGAGTTTCAGGGCATGTCTTTCAGTGCATCAGTTTCCGGGCAGGAGAATCAGGGCATGAGTTTCAGGACATGAGTTTCAGGGCATGTAATTCAGGGCGTGAGCGTCAGGATATGAGATTCATGGCATGAGTTTCAGTGCAGGAGTTTCAGGGCATGAGATTCTGGGCATGAGTTTGAGGGCATGAGATTCAGGGCAGGAGTTTCAAGGCATGAGATTCAGGGCATGAGTTTCAGTGCATGAGTTTCAGTGCATGAGTTTGAGGGCAGGAGTTTCAAGGCATAAGATTCAGGGCATGAGTTTCAGGGCATGAGATTCAGGGCAGGAATTTCAGGGCATGTGATTCAGATAATGAGTTTCTGTGCAGATGATTCAGGGCAGGAGTTTTAGGGCATGTGATTCAGGGCATGAGTCTCAGTGCATGAGTTTCAGGGAAGGAGTTTCAGGGTATGAGATTTAGGGCATGAGTTTCAGTGCATGAGATTCAGGGCTTGAGTTTCAGGGCATGAGGTTCAGGGCATGAGATTCATGGCAGGAGAATCAGGGCTTGAGTTTCAGGACATTAGTTTCAGGGCAGAATTTTCAGGGCATGTAATTCAGGGCGTGAGTTTCAGGGCATGAGATTCACGACATGAGTTTCAGGGCATGGGTTTCAGGTCTGTGGTATCAGGGCTTGAGATTCAGGGGAGCAGTTTCAGGGCAGGAGATTCAGGGCAGGAGATTCAGGGCAGGTGTTTCAGGACAGGAGATTCAGGGCATGAGTTTCAGTGCATGAGTTTGAGGGCAGGAGTTTCACGGCTTGAGATTCAGGGCATGAGTTTCAGGGCATGGGTTTCAGGTCTGTGGTTTCAGGGCTTGAGATGCAGGGCAGCAGTTTCAGGGCAGGAGATTCAATGCAGGAGATTAAGGGCAGGTGTTTCATTGCAAGAGTTTCAGTGCAAGAGTTTCCGGGCATGTCTTTCAGTGCATCAGTTTCAGGGCAGGAGAATCAGGGCATGAGTTTCAGGACATGAGTTTCAGGGCAGGAGTTTCAGGGCATGTAATTCAGGGCGTGAGTGTCAGGATATGAGATTCATGGCATGAGTTTCAGTGCAGGAGTTTCAGGGCATGAGATTCAGGGCATGAGTTTGAGGGCATGAGATTCAGGGCAGGAGTTTCAAGGCATAAGATTCAGGGCATGAGTTTCAGGGCATGAGATTCAGGGCAGGAATTTCAGAGCATGTGATTCAGATATTGAGTTTCTGGGCAGATGATTCAGGGCAGGAGTTTTAGGGCATGTGATTCAGGGCATGAGTCTCAGTGCATGAGTTTCAGGGTATGAGATTTAGGGCATGAGTTTCAGTGCATGAGATTCAGGGCTTGAGTTTCAGGGCATGAGGTTCAGGGCATGAGATTCATGGCAGGAGAATCAGGGCTTGAGTTTCAGGACATTAGTTTCAGGGCAGGATTTTCAGGGAATGTAATTCAGGGCGTGAGTTTCAGGGCATGAGATTCACGACATGAGTTTCATGGCATGGGTTTCAGGTCTGTGGTATCAGGGCTTGAGATTCAGGGCAGCAGTTTCAGGGCAGGAGATTCAGGGCAGTCTTTCAGTGCATGAGTTTGAGGGCAGGAATTTCACGGCATGAGACTCAAGGGCATGCGTTTCAGGGCATGGGTTTCAGAGTTTGAGATTCAGGGCATGAGTTTCATGGCAGGAGATTCACGGCTTGAGTTTAAGGTCATGAGATTTAGCGCATGAGATTCAGTGCGTGAGTTTCAGGGCAGAAGTTTCAGGGCATGAGATTCAGGGCATGAGTTTCAGGGCAGGAGAATCAGGGCATGAGTTTCAGGGCAGGAGAATCAGGGCTTGAGTTTCAGGACATTAGTTTCACGGCAGGAGTTTCAGGGCAAGTAATTCAGGGCGTGAGTGTCATGATATGAGATTCATGGCATGAGTTTCAGTGCAGGAGTTTCAGGGCATGAGATTCTGGGCATGAGTTTCAGGGCATGAGATTCAGGGCAGGAGTTTCAAGGCATGAGATTCAGGGCATGAGTTTCAGTGCATGAGTTTCAGTGCATGAGTTTGTGGGCAGGTGTTTCAAGGCATAAGATTCAGGGCATGAGATTCAGGGCAGGAATTTCAGGGCATGTGATTCAGATAATGAGTTTCTGGGCAGATGATTCAGGGCAGGAGCTTTAGGGCATGTGATTCAGGGCATGAGTCTCAGTGCATGAGTTTCAGGGCAGGAGTTTCAGGGTATGAGATTTAGGGCATGAGTTTCAGTGCATGAGATTCAGGGGTTGAGTTTCAGGGCATGAAATTCAGGGCATGAGATTCAGGGCAGGAGAATCAGGGCTTGAGTTTCAGGACATTAGTTTCAGGGCAGGAGATTCAGGGCATGTAATTCAGATAATGAGTTTCTGGGCAGTTGATTCAGGGCAGGAGTTTTAGGGCATGTGATTCAGGGCATGAGTCTCAGTGCATGAGTTTCAGGGCAGGAGTTTCACGGCATGAGATTCAGGGCATGAGTTTTAGGGTAGGTGTTTCAGTGCAAGAGTTTCAGGGCATGAGATTCAGGGCATGAGTTTCAGGGCAGGAATTTCAGGGCATGACATTCAGGGCATGTGTTTTAGGGCAGGTGTTTCAGTGCAGGAGTTTGAGGGCAAGAGATTCAGGGCATGAGTTTCAAGGCAGGAGATTCAGGGCAGGAGATTCAGGGCATGAGATTCGGGGCTTGAGTTTCAAGGCAGGTGTTTTAGGGCACGTATTTCAGTGCAGGAGTTTCAGGGCAGGCGATTCAGAGCATGAGTTTCAGTGCATGAGTTTGAGGGCAGGAGTTTCACGGCATCAGATTCAGGGCATGAGTTTCAGGGCATGAGATTTACGACATGAGATTCAGGGCATGAGTTTCAGTGCAGGAGAATCAGGGCTTGAGTTTCAGGGCATGAGATTCAGGGCATGAGTTTCAGGGCTTGAATTTCAGGGCAGGAGTTTCAGGGCATGTAATTCAGGGCGTGAGTTTCAGGATATGAGATTCATGGCATCAGTTTCAGTGCAGGAGTTTCAGGGCATGAAATTCAGTGCATGAGTTTCAAGGCATGAGATTCAGGGCATGAGTTTCAGTGCATGAGTTTCAGTGTATGAGTTTGTGGGCAGGAGTTTCAGGGCATGAGATTCAGTTCATGAGTTTCAGGGCATGAGATTCAGGGCAGGATTTTCAGGGCATGTGATTCAGGGCATGAGTTTCTGGGCAGATGATTCAGGGCAGGAGTTTTAGGGCATGTGATTCAGGGCATGACTTTCAGTGCATGAGTTTCAGGGCAGGAGTTTCAGGGTATGAGATTTAGGTCATGTGTTTCAGGGCAGGAGATTCAGGGTTTGAGATTCAGGACATGATATTCAGGGCATGAGTTTCAGGGCATGAGTTTCAGAGCAGCAGTTTCAGGGCATGATGTTCAGGGCATGAGTTTCAGGGCATGAGTTTCAGGGCAGGAGTTTCAGGGTATGAGATTCAGGGCATGAGTTTCAGGGTAGGAGAATCAGGGCTTGAGTTTCAGAGCATGACATTCAGGGGATGAGTTTCAGTGCATGAATATCAGGGATGAGATTCAGGGCATGAGTTTCAGGACAGGAGATTCAGGGCATGAGTTTCAGTGCATGAGTTTGAGGGAAGGAGTTTCACGGCATAAGATTCAGGGCATGAGTTTAAGGGCATGAGTTTCAGGACATGAGTTTCAGGGCATGGGTTTCAGGTCTGTGGTTTCAGGGCTTGAGATGCAGGGCAGCAGTTTCAGGGCAGGAGATTCAATGCAGGAGATTCAGGGCAGGTGTTTCATTGCAAGAGTTTCAGGGCATGTCTTTCAGTGCATGAGTTTGAGGGCAGGAGTTTCAAGGCATAAGATTCAGGGCATGAGTTTCAGGGCATGAGATTCAGGGCAGGAATTTCAGGGCATGTGATTCAGATAATGAGTTTCTGGGCAGATGATTCAGGGCAGGAGTTTTAGGGCATGTGATTCAGGGCATGAGTCTCAGTGCATGAGTTTCAGGGCAGGAGTTTCAGGGTATGAGATTTAGGGCATGAGTTTCAGGGCAAGAGGTTCAGGGCATGAGATTCAGGGCAGGAGAATCAGGGCTTGAGTTTCAGGACATTAGTTTCAGGGCAGGAGTTTCAGGGCATGTAATTCAGGGCGTGAGTTTCAGGGCATGAGATGCACGACATGAGTTTCAGGGCATGGGTTTCAGGTCTGTGGTTTCAGGGCTTGAGATTCAGGGCAGCAGTTTCAGGGCAGGAGATTCAGGGCAGGAGATTCAGGGCAGGTGTTTCAGTGCAAGAGTTTCAGGGCATGTCTTTCAGTGCATGAGTTTCAGGGCAGGAGATTCAGAGCTTGAGATTCAGGGCATGAGTTTCAGGCCAGGACATTCACGGCTTGAGTTTAAGGTCATGAGATTTAGCGCATGAAATTCAATGCATGAGTTTCAGGGCAGAAGTTTCAGGGCATGAGATTCAGGGCATGAGTTTCAGGGCAGGAGATTCACGGCTTGAGTTTAAGGTCATGAGATTGAGCGCATGAGATTCAGTGCATGAGTTTCAGGGCAGGAGTTTCAGGGCATGAGATTCAAGGCATGAGTTTCAGGGCATGAGTTTCAGTGAAGGAGTTTCAGGGCATGTAATTCAGGGCATGAGTTTGAGGATATGAGATTCATGGCATGATATTCAGGGCAGCAGTTTCAGGGCATGAGGTTCAGGACATGAGATTCATGGCAGGAGAATCAGGGCTTGAGTTTCAGGACATTAGTTTCAGGGCAGGATTTTCAGGGAATGTAATTCAGGGCGTGAGTTTCAGGGCATGAGATTCACGACATGAGTTTCATGGCATGGGTTTCAGGTCTGTGGTATCAGGGCTTGAGATTCAGGGCAGCAGTTTCAGGGCAGGAGATTCAGGGCAGTCTTTCAGTGCATGAGTTTGAGGGCAGGAATTTCACGGCATGAGACTCAAGGGCATGCGTTTCAGGGCATGGGTTTCAGAGTTTGAGATTCAGGGCATGAGTTTCATGGCAGGAGATTCACGGCTTGAGTTTAAGGTCATGAGATTTAGCGCATGAGATTCAGTGCGTGAGTTTCAGGGCAGAAGTTTCAGGGCATGAGATTCAGGGCATGAGTTTCAGGGCAGGAGAATCAGGGCATGAGTTTCAGGGCAGGAGAATCAGGGCTTGAGTTTCAGGGCATGAGATTCACGGCAGGAGTTTCAGGGCAAGTAATTCAGGGCGTGAGTGTCATGATATGAGATTCATGGCATGAGTTTCAGTGCAGGAGTTTCAGGGCATGAGATTCTGGGCATGAGTTTCAGGGCATGAGATTCAGGGCAGGAGTTTCAAGGCATGAGATTCAGGGCATGAGTTTCAGTGCATGAGTTTCAGTGCATGAGTTTGTGGGCAGGTGTTTCAAGGCATAAGATTCAGGGCATGAGATTCAGGGCAGGAATTTCAGGGCATGTGATTCAGATAATGAGTTTCTGGGCAGATGATTCAGGGCAGGAGCTTTAGGGCATGTGATTCAGGGCATGAGTCTCAGTGCATGAGTTTCAGGGCAGGAGTTTCAGGGTATGAGATTTAGGGCATGAGTTTCAGTGCATGAGATTCAGGGGTTGAGTTTCAGGGCATGAAATTCAGGGCATGAGATTCAGGGCAGGAGAATCAGGGCTTGAGTTTCAGGACATTAGTTTCAGGGCAGGAGATTCAGGGCATGTAATTCAGATAATGAGTTTCTGGGCAGTTGATTCAGGGCAGGAGTTTTAGGGCATGTGATTCAGGGCATGAGTCTCAGTGCATGAGTTTCAGGGCAGGAGTTTCACGGCATGAGATTCAGGGCATGAGTTTTAGGGTAGGTGTTTCAGTGCAAGAGTTTCAGGGCATGAGATTCAGGGCATGAGTTTCAGGGCAGGAATTTCAGGGCATGACATTCAGGGCATGTGTTTTAGGGCAGGTGTTTCAGTGCAGGAGTTTGAGGGCAAGAGATTCAGGGCATGAGTTTCAAGGCAGGAGATTCAGGGCAGGAGATTCAGGGCATGAGATTCGGGGCTTGAGTTTCAAGGCAGGTGTTTTAGGGCACGTATTTCAGTGCAGGAGTTTCAGGGCAGGCGATTCAGAGCATGAGTTTCAGTGCATGAGTTTGAGGGCAGGAGTTTCACGGCATCAGATTCAGGGCATGAGTTTCAGGGCATGAGATTTACGACATGAGATTCAGGGCATGAGTTTCAGTGCAGGAGAATCAGGGCTTGAGTTTCAGGGCATGAGATTCAGGGCATGAGTTTCAGGGCTTGAATTTCAGGGCAGGAGTTTCAGGGCATGTAATTCAGGGCGTGAGTTTCAGGATATGAGATTCATGGCATCAGTTTCAGTGCAGGAGTTTCAGGGCATGAAATTCAGTGCATGAGTTTCAAGGCATGAGATTCAGGGCATGAGTTTCAGTGCATGAGTTTCAGTGTATGAGTTTGTGGGCAGGAGTTTCAGGGCATGAGATTCAGTTCATGAGTTTCAGGGCATGAGATTCAGGGCAGGATTTTCAGGGCATGTGATTCAGGGCATGAGTTTCTGGGCAGATGATTCAGGGCAGGAGTTTTAGGGCATGTGATTCAGGGCATGACTTTCAGTGCATGAGTTTCAGGGCAGGAGTTTCAGGGTATGAGATTTAGGTCATGTGTTTCAGGGCAGGAGATTCAGGGTTTGAGATTCAGGACATGATATTCAGGGCATGAGTTTCAGGGCATGAGTTTCAGAGCAGCAGTTTCAGGGCATGATGTTCAGGGCATGAGTTTCAGGGCATGAGTTTCAGGGCAGGAGTTTCAGGGTATGAGATTCAGGGCATGAGTTTCAGGGTAGGAGAATCAGGGCTTGAGTTTCAGAGCATGACATTCAGGGGATGAGTTTCAGTGCATGAATATCAGGGATGAGATTCAGGGCATGAGTTTCAGGACAGGAGATTCAGGGCATGAGTTTCAGTGCATGAGTTTGAGGGAAGGAGTTTCACGGCATAAGATTCAGGGCATGAGTTTAAGGGCATGAGTTTCAGGACATGAGTTTCAGGGCATGGGTTTCAGGTCTGTGGTTTCAGGGCTTGAGATGCAGGGCAGCAGTTTCAGGGCAGGAGATTCAATGCAGGAGATTCAGGGCAGGTGTTTCATTGCAAGAGTTTCAGGGCATGTCTTTCAGTGCATGAGTTTGAGGGCAGGAGTTTCAAGGCATAAGATTCAGGGCATGAGTTTCAGGGCATGAGATTCAGGGCAGGAATTTCAGGGCATGTGATTCAGATAATGAGTTTCTGGGCAGATGATTCAGGGCAGGAGTTTTAGGGCATGTGATTCAGGGCATGAGTCTCAGTGCATGAGTTTCAGGGCAGGAGTTTCAGGGTATGAGATTTAGGGCATGAGTTTCAGGGCAAGAGGTTCAGGGCATGAGATTCAGGGCAGGAGAATCAGGGCTTGAGTTTCAGGACATTAGTTTCAGGGCAGGAGTTTCAGGGCATGTAATTCAGGGCGTGAGTTTCAGGGCATGAGATGCACGACATGAGTTTCAGGGCATGGGTTTCAGGTCTGTGGTTTCAGGGCTTGAGATTCAGGGCAGCAGTTTCAGGGCAGGAGATTCAGGGCAAGAGATTCAGGGCAGGTGTTTCAGTGCAAGAGTTTCAGGGCATGTCTTTCAGTGCATGAGTTTCAGGGCAGGAGATTCAGAGCTTGAGATTCAGGGCATGAGTTTCAGGCCAGGACATTCACGGCTTGAGTTTAAGGTCATGAGATTTAGCGCATGAAATTCAATGCATGAGTTTCAGGGCAGAAGTTTCAGGGCATGAGATTCAGGGCATGAGTTTCAGGGCAGGAGATTCACGGCTTGAGTTTAAGGTCATGAGATTGAGCGCATGAGATTCAGTGCATGAGTTTCAGGGCAGGAGTTTCAGGGCATGAGATTCAAGGCATGAGTTTCAGGGCATGAGTTTCAGTGAAGGAGTTTCAGGGCATGTAATTCAGGGCATGAGTTTGAGGATATGAGATTCATGGCATGATATTCAGGGCAGCAGTTTCAGGGCATGAGGTTCAGGACATGAGTTTAAGTGCAGTAGTTTCAGGGCATGAGTTTCAGGGCATGTGATTCAGGACAGGAGTTTGAAGGCATGAGCTTCAGTGCATGAGTTTGAGGGCAGGAGTTTCAAGGTATGAGATTCAGGGCATGAGTTTCAGGGCATGAGATTCAGGACATGAGTTTCAGGGCATGGGTTTCAGGTCTGTGGTTTCAGGGCTTGAGATTCAGGGCTGCAGTGTCAGGGCAGGATATTCAGGCAGGAGATTCAGGGCAGGTGTTTCAGTGCAAGAGATTCAGTGCAAGGGTTTCAGGGCATGTCTTTCAGTGCATGAGTTTCAGGGCAGGAGTTTCAGAGCATGAGATTCAGGGCATGAGTTTCAGGGCAGGAGATTCACGGCTTGAGTTTAAGGTCATGAGATTTAGCGCATGAGATTCAGTGCATGAGTTTCAGGGCAGAAGTTTCAGGGCATGAGATTCAGGGCATGAGTTTCAGGGCATGAGTTTCAGGGCAGAAGTTTCAGGGCATGTAATTCAGGGCGTGAGTTTCAGGATATGAGATTCATGGCATGTGTTTCAGTGCCGGAGTTCCACAGCATGAGATTCAGAGCAAGAGTTTCAAGGCAGGAGATTCAGGGCACGAGTTTCAGTGCATGTGATTAAAGGCATGAGTTTCAGTGTATGAGCTTGAGGGCAGGAGTTTCAGAGCATGAAATTCAGGGCATGAGTTTCAGGTCAGGAGATTCAGGGCAGGAGTTTCAGGGCATGTGATTCAAGGCATGAGATTCAGGGCATGAGTTTCACTGCAGGAGAATCAGGGCTTGAGTTTCAGGGCATGAGATTCAGGGCATGAGTTTCAGGGCATGAATTTCAGGGCAGGAGTTTCAGGGCATGTAATTCAGGGCGTGAGTTTCAGGATATGAGATTCATTGCATCAGTTTCAGGACAGGAGTTTCAAGGCATGAGATTCAGGGCATGAGTTTCAGTGCATGAGTTTCAGTGTATGAGCTTCAGGGCAGGAGTTTCAGGGCATGAGATTCAGGGCATGAGTTAAAGGGCATGAGATTCAGGGCAGGAATTTCAGGGCATGTGATTCAGGGCATGAGTTTCTGGGCAGATGATTCAGGGCAGGAGTTTAAGGGCATGTGATTCAGGGCATGACTTTCAGTGCATGAGTTTCAGGGCAGGAGTTTCAGGGTATGAGATTTAGGGCATGTGTTTCAGGGCAGGAGATTCAACTTTGAGTTTCAGGGCATGATATTCAGGGCATGAGTTTCAGGGCATGAGTTTCAGAGCAGCAGTTTCAGGGCATGAGATTCAGGGCATGAGTTTCAGGACAGGAGATTCAGTGCATGAGTTTCAGTGCATGAGTTTGAGGGCAGGAGTTTCACGGCATGAGATTCAGGGCATGAGTTTAAGGGCATGAGATTCAGGACATGAGTTTCAGGGCATGGGTTTCAGGTCTGTGGTTTCAGGGCTTGAGTTTCAGGGCAGCAGTTTCAGGGCAGGAGATTCAATGCAGGAGATTCAGGGCAGGTGTTTCATTGCAAGAGTTTCAGTGCAAGAGTTTCAGGGCATGTCTTTCAGTGCATGAGTTTCAGGGCAGGAGACTCAAGGGTTGAGTTTCATGACATGTGTTTCAGGGCAGGAGTTTCAGGGCATGTAATTCAGGGCGTGAGTGTCAGGATATGAGATTCATGGCAACGTTTTCAGTGCAGGAGTTTCAGGGCATGAGATACTGGGCATGAGATTCAGGGCATGAGATTCAGGGCAGGAGTTTCAAGGCATGAGATTCAGGGCATGAATTTCAGTGCATGAGTTTCAGTGCATGAGTTTGAGGGTAGGAGTTTCAAGGCATAAGATTCAGGGCATGAGTTTCAGGGCATGAGATTCAGGGCAGGAATTTCAGGGCATGTGATTCAGATAATGAGTTTCTGGGCAGATGATTCAGGGCAGGAGTTTTAGGGCATGTGATTCAGGACATGAGTCTCAGTGCATGAGTTTCAGGGCAGGAGTGTCAGGGTATGAGATTTAGGGCATGAGTTTCAGTGCATGAGATTCAGGGCTTGAGTTTCAGGGCATGAGGTTCAGGGCATGAGTTTCAGGGCAGGAGAATCAGGGCTTGAGTTTCAGGACATTAGTTTCAGGGCAGGAGTTTCAGGGCATGTAATTCAGGGTGTGAGTGTCAGGATATGAGATTCATGGCATTAGTTTCAGTGCAGGAGTTTCAGGGCATGAGATTCAGGGCATGAGTTTCAGGGCATGAGATTCAGGGCAGGAGTTTCAAGGCATGAGATTCAGGGCATGAGTTTCAGTGCATGAGTTTGAGGGCAGGAGTTTCAAGGCATATTATTCAGGGCATGATTTTCAGGGCATGAGATTCAGGGCAGGAGTTTCAGGGCATGTGATTCAGATAATGAGTTTCTGGGCAGATGATTCAGGGCAGGAGTTTTAGGGCATGTGATTCAGGGCATGAGTCTCAGTGCATGAGTTTCAGGGCAGGAGTTTCAGGGCATGAGGTTCAGGGCATGAGTTTCAGTGCTAGAGATTCAGCGCATCAGTTTCAGGGCAGGAGATTCAGGGCATGAGTTTCAGGGCAGGACATTCAGGGCATGACATTCAGGGCATGTGTTTTAGGGCAGGTGTTTCAGTGCAAGCGTTTGAGGGCATGAGATTCAGGGCATGAGTTTCAAGGCAGGAGATTCAGGGCAGGAGATTCAGGGCATGAGATTCGGGGCTTGAGTTTCAAGGCAGGTGTTTTAGGGCACGTATTTCAGTGCAGGAGTTTCAGGGCAGGAGATTCAGAGCATGAGTTTCAGTGCATGAGTTTGAGGGCAGGAGTTTCACGGCATCAGATACAGGGCATGAGTTTCAGGGCATGAGATTCACGACATGAGTTTCAAGGCATGGGTTTCAGGTCTGTGGTTTCAGGGCTTGAGATTCAGGGCAGCAGTTTCAGGGCAGGAGATTCAGGGCCGGAGATTTAGGGAAGGTGTTTCAGTGCAAGGGTTTCAGTGCAAGAGTTTCAGGGCATGTCTTTCAGTGCATGAGTTTCAGGGCAGCAGTTTCATAGCTTGAGATTCAGGGCATAAGTTTCAGGGCAGAAGTTTCAGGGCATGAGATTCAGGGCATGAGTTTCAGGACATGAGTTTCAGTGAAGGAGTTTCAGGGCATGTAATTCAGGGCATGAGTTTCAGGGCATGAGATTCAGCACATGAGTTTCAGTGCATGAGTTTCAGGTCTGAGGTTTCAGGGCTTGAGATTCAGGGCAGCAGTTTCAGGGCAGGAGTTTCATGGCAGGAGTTTCAGGGCATGAGATTCAGGACATGAGTTTCATGGCAGGAGTTTCAGTGCAGGAGTTCCTGGGCATGAGATTCAGGGCATGAGTTTCAGGGCAGGAATTTCAGGGCATGAGATTCAGGGCATGAGTTTTAGGGTAGGTGTTTCAGTGCAAGAGTTTCAGGGCATGAGATTCAGGGCATGAGTGTCAGGGCAGGAATTTCAGGGCATGACTTTCAGGGCATGTGTTTTAGGGCAGGTGTTTCAGTGCAAGAGTTCGAGGGCATGAGACTCAGGGCATGAGTTTCAAGGCAGGAGATTCAGGGCAGGAGATTCAGAGCATGAGTTTCAGTGCATGATTTTGAGGGCAGGAGTTTCACATCTTGAGATTCAGGGCATGAGTTTCAGGGCATGAGATTCAGGACATGAGTTTCAGGACAGGAGTTTCAGGTCTGTGGTTTCAGGGCTTGAGATTCAGGGCAGCAGTTTCAGGGCAGGTGTTTCATGGCAGGAGTTTCAGGGCATGAGATTCAGGGCAAGAGTTTCATGGCAGGAGTTTCAGAGCATGAGATTCAGTGCATGAGTTTCAGGGCAGGAAATTCACGGCTTGAGTTTAAGGTCATGAGATTTAGCGCATGATATTCAGTGCATGAGTTTCAGGGCAGAAGTTTCAGGGCATGAGATTCAGGGCATGAGTTTCAGGGCAGGAGAATCAGGGCATGAGTTTCAGGGCATGAGATTCAGGGCATGAGTTTCTGGGCATGTAATTCAGGGCGTGAGTTTCAGGATATGAGTTTCATGGCATGAGTTTCAGTGCAGGAGTTTCAGGGCATGAGATTCAGGGCATGAGTTTCAGGGCATGAGATTCAGGACAGGAGTTTCAGGGCATGAGATTCAGGGCATGAGTTTCAGTGCATGAGTTTGAGGTCAGGAGTTTCAGGGCATAAGATTCAGGGCATGAGTTTCAGGGCATGAGATTCAGGGCAGGAATTTCAGGGCATGTGATTCAGGGCATGTGTTTTAGGGCAGGTGTTTCAGTGCAAGAGTTTGAGGGCATGAGATTCAGGGCATGAGTTTCAAGGCAGGAGATTCAGGGCAGGAGATACAAGGCATGAGATTCGGGGCTTGAGATTCAAGGCAGGTGTTTTAGGGCACGTGTTTCAGGGCATGAGTGTCAGGGCAGGAATTTCAGGGCATGACATTCAGGGCATGTGTTTTAGGGCAGGTGTTTCAGTGCAAGAGTTCGAGGGCATGAGACTCAGGGCATGAGTTTCAAGGCAGGAGATTCAGGGCAGGAGATTCAGAGCATGAGTTTCAGTGCATGATTTTGAGGGCAGGAGTTTCACATCTTGAGATTCAGGGCATGAGTTTCAGGGCATGAGTTTCAGGACATGAGTTTCAGGACAGGAGTTTCAGGTCTGTGGTTTCAGGGCTTGAGATTCAGGGCAGCAGTTTCAGGGCAGGTGTTTCATGGCAGGAGTTTCAGGGCATGAGATTCAGGGCAAGAGTTTCATGGCAGGAGTTTCAGAGCATGAGATTCAGTGCATGAGTTTCAGGGCAGGAAATTCACGGCTTGAGTTTAAGGTCATGAGATTTAGCGCATGATATTCAGTGCATGAGTTTCAGGGCAGAAGTTTCAGGGCATGAGATTCAGGGCATGAGTTTCAGGGCAGGAGAATCAGGGCATGAGTTTCAGGGCATGAGATTCAGGGCATGAGTTTCTGGGCATGTAATTCAGGGCGTGAGTTTCAGGATATGAGTTTCATGGCATGAGTTTCAGTGCAGGAGTTTCAGGGCATGAGATTCAGGGCATGAGTTTCAGGGCATGAGATTCAGGACAGGAGTTTCAGGGCATGAGATTCAGGGCATGAGTTTCAGTGCATGAGTTTGAGGTCAGGAGTTTCAGGGCATAAGATTCAGGGCATGAGTTTCAGGGCATGAGATTCAGGGCAGGAATTTCAGGGCATTTGATTCAGGGCATGTGTTTTAGGGCAGGTGTTTCAGTGCAAGAGTTTGAGGGCATGAGATTCAGGGCATGAGTTTCAAGGCAGGAGATTCAGGGCAGGAGATACAAGGCATGAGATTCGGGGCTTGAGATTCAAGGCAGGTGTTTTAGGGCACGTGTTTCAGGGCATGAGTGTCAGGGCAGGAATTTCAGGGCATGACATTCAGGGCATGTGTTTTAGGGCAGGTGTTTCAGTGCAAGAGTTCGAGGGCATGAGACTCAGGGCATGAGTTTCAAGGCAGGAGATTCAGGGCAGGAGATTCAGAGCATGAGTTTCAGTGCATGATTTTGAGGGCAGGAGTTTCACATCCTGAGATTCAGGGCATGAGTTTCAGGGCATGAGATTCAGGACATGAGTTTCAGGACAGGAGTTTCAGGTCTGTGGTTTCAGGGCTTGAGATTCAGGGCAGCAGTTTCAGGGCAGGTGTTTCATGGCAGGAGTTTCAGGGCATGAGATTCAGGGCAAGAGTTTCATGGCAGGAGTTTCAGAGCATGAGATTCAGTGCATGAGTTTCAGGGCAGGAAATTCACGGCTTGAGTTTAAGGTCATGAGATTTAGCGCATGATATTCAGTGCATGAGTTTCAGGGCAGAAGTTTCAGGGCATGAGATTCAGGGCATGAGTTTCAGGGCAGGAGAATCAGGGCATGAGTTTCAGGGCATGAGATTCAGGGCATGAGTTTCTGGGCATGAGTTTCAGGGCAGGAGTTTCAGGGCATGTAATTCAGGGCGTGAGTTTCAGGATATGAGTTTCATGGCATGAGTTTCAGTGCAGGAGTTTCAGGGCATGAGATTCAGGGCATGAGTTTCAGGGCATGAGATTCAGGACAGGAGTTTCAGGGCATGAGATTCAGGGCATGAGTTTCAGTGCATGAGTTTGAGGTCAGGAGTTTCAGGGCATGAGATTCAGGGCATGAGTTTGAGGGCATGAGATTCAGGGCAGGAATTTCAGGGCATGTGATTCAGGGCATGTGTTTTAGGGCAGATGTTTCAGTGCAAGAGTTTGAGGGCATGAGATTCAGGGCATGAGTTTCAAGGCAGGAGATTCAGGGCAGGAGATACAAGGCATGAGATTCGGGGCTTGAGATTCAAGGCAGGTGTTTTAGGGCACGTGTTTCAGTGCAGGAGTTTTAGGGCAGGAGATTCAGAGCGTGGGTTTCAGTGCATGAGTTTGAGGGCAAGAGTTTCAGGGCATGAGATTCAGGGCATGAGTTTCAGGGCATGAGTTTCAGGGCATGAGATTCAGGACATGAGTTTCAGGGCATGGGTTTCAGGTCTGTGGTTTCAGGGCATGAGATTCACGGCAGGAGATTCAGGGAAGGAGTTTCAGTGCAAGACTTTCAGGGCATGAGATTCAGGACAGGAGTTTCAGGGCATGAGATTCAGGGCATGAGTTTCAGTGCATGAGTTTCAGGGCAGGAGTTTCAGGGTGTGAGATTCAGGGCATGCGTTTCAGGGCATGAGATTCAGGACAGGAGTTTCAAGGCATGAGATTCAGGGCATGAGTTTCAGTGCATGAGTTTCAGTGTATGTGTTTGAGGGCAGGAGTTTCAGGGCATGAGATTCAGGGAATGAGTTTCAGGGCAGATGATTCAGGGCAGGAGTTTGAGGGCATGTGATTCAAGGCATAAGTTTCAGTGCATGAGTTTCAGGGCAGAAGTTTCGGGTATGACATTTAGGGCATGAGTTTCAGGGCAGGAGATTCAGGGTTTGAGTTTCAGGGCATGAGTTTCAGTGAAGGAGTTTCAGAGCATGTAATTCAGGGCATGAGTTTGAGCATATGAGATTGACGGCATCATATTCAGGGCAGCAGTTTCAGGGCATTAGGTTCAGGACATGAGTTTCAGTGCAGTAGTTTCAGGGCATGAAATTCAGGGCATGAGTTTCAGGGCATGTGATTCAGGACAGGAGTTTGAAGGCATGAGATTCAGGGCATGAGTTTCAGTGCATGAGTTTGAGGGCAGGAGTTTCAGGGCATGAGTTTCAGGTCTGTGGTTTCCGGGATTGAGATTCAGCACAGCAGTTTCAGGGCATGAGATTCAGGGCATGAGTTTCAGGGCAGGAGAATCAGGGCTTGAGTTTCAGAGCATAACATTAAGGGGATGAGTTTCAGTACATGAATTTCAGGGCATGAGATTCAGGGCATGAGTTTCAGGGCAGGTGATTCAGGGCAGGAGTTTCAGGGTATGAGATTCAGGGCATGAGTTTCAGGGCTGGAGAATCAGGGCTTGAGTCTCAGGGCATAACATTCAGGGGATGAGTTTCAGTGCATGAATTTCAGGGCATGAGATACAGCGCATGAGATTCAGGGCATGAGTTTCAGGACAGGAGATTCAGGGCATGAGTTTCAGTGCATGAGTTTGAGGGCAGGGGCTTCAGGGCATGAGATTCAGGACATGAGTTTCAGGGCAGCAGTTTCAGGTCTGTGGTTTCAGGGCTTGAGATTGAGGGCAGCAGTTTCAGGGCAGGAGTTTCATGGCGGGAGTTTCAGGGCAAGAGATTCAGGGCATGTCTTTCAGTGCATGAGTTTCAGGACAGGAGTTTCAGAGCATGAGATTCAGGGCATGAGTTTCAGTGCAGGAAATTCACGGCTTGAGTTTCAGGGCATGAGTTTCTGGGCATGAGTTTCAGGGCAGGAGTATCAGGGCATGTAATACAGGGCGTGAGTTTCAGGATATGAGATTCATGGCATGAGTTTCAGTGCAGGAGTTTCAGGGCATGAGATTCAGAGCATGAGTTTCAGGGCATGAGATTCAGGACAGGAGTTTCAGGGCATGAGATTCAGGGCATGAGTTTCAGTGGATGAGTTTGAGGGCAGGAGTTTCAGGGCATGAGATTCAGGGAATGAGTTTCAGGGCATGAGATTCAGGGCAGGAATTTCAGGGCATGTGATTCAGGGCATGAGTTTCTGGGCAGATGATTCAGGGCAGGAATTTCAGGGCATGTGATTCAGGGCATGAGTTTCTGGGCAGATGATTCAGGGCAGGAGTTTGAGGGCATGTGATTCAAGGCATAAGTTTCAGTGCATGAGTTTCAGGGCAGAAGTTTCGGGTATGAGATTTAGGGCATGAGTTTCAGGGCAGGAGATTCAGGGTTTGAGTTTCAGGGCATGAGTTTCAGTGAAGGAGTTTCAGAGCATGTAATTCAGGGCATGAGTTTGAGCATATGAGATTCACGGCATCATATTCAGGGCAGCAGTTTCAGGGCATTAGGTTCAGGACATGAGTTTCAGTGCAGTAGTTTCAGGGCATGAAATTCAGGGCATGAGTTTCAGGGCATGTGATTCAGGACAGGAGTTTGAAGGCATGAGATTCAGGGCATGAGTTTCAGTGCATGAGTTTGAGGGCAGGAGTTTCAGGGCATGAGTTTCAGGTCTGTGGTTTCCGGGATTGAGATTCAGCACAGCAGTTTCAGGGCATGAGATTCAGGGCATGAGTTTCAGGGCAGGAGAATCAGGGCTTGAGTTTCAGAGCATAACATTAAGGTGATGAGTTTCAGTACATGAATTTCAGGGCATGAGATTCAGGGCATGAGTTTCAGGGCAGGTGATTCAGGGCAGGAGTTTCAGGGTATGAGATTCAGGGCATGAGTTTCAGGGCTGGAGAATCAGGGCTTGAGTTTCAGGGCATAACATTCAGGGGATGAGTTTCAGTGCATGAATTTCAGGGCATGAGATACAGCGCATGAGATTCAGGGCATGAGTTTCAGGACAGGAGATTCAGGGCATGAGTTTCAGGGCAGGAATTTCAGGGCGTGAGATTCAGGGCATGAGTTCTAGGGCTGGTGTTTCAGTGCAAGAGTTCGAGGGCATGAGATTCAGGGCATGAGTTTCAAGGCAGGAGATTCAGGGCAGGAGATACAAAGCATGAGATTCGGGGCTTGAGTTTCAAAACAGGTGTTTTAGGGCACGTGTTTCAGTGCACGAGTTTTAGGGCAGGAGATTCAGAGCATGAGGTTCAGTGCATGAGTTTGAGGGCAGGAGTTTCACGGCTTGAGATTCAGGGCATGAGTTTCAGTGCATGAGTTTCAGGGCATGAGTTTCAGGGCATGAGATTCAGGACATGAGTTTCAGGGCATGGATTTCAGGTCTGTAGTTTCAGGGCTTGAGATTCAGGGCAGCAGTTTCAGGGCAGGAGTTTCAGGGCATGAGATTCAGAGCATGAGTTTCAGGGCATGAGATTCAGGACAGGAGTTTCAGGGCATGAGATTCAGGGCATGAGTTTCAGTGGATTAGTTTGAGGGCAATAGTTTCAGGGCATGAGATTCAGGGCATGAGTTTCAGGGCATGAGATTCAGGGCATGAGTTTCTGGGCATGAGTTTCAGGGCAGGAGTTTCAGGGCATGTAATTCAGGGCGTGAGTTTCAGGATATGAGATTCATGGCATGAGTTTCAGGGCATGAGATTCAGGACAGGAGTTTCAGGGCATGAGATTCAGGGCATGAGTTTCAGTGCATGAGTTTGAGGGCAGGAGTTTTAGGGCATGTGATTCAGGGCATGAGTTTCAGTGCATGAGTTTCAGGGCAGGTGTTTCAGGGTATGAGATTCAGGGCATGAGTTTCAGGGCATGAGATTCAGGACAGGAGTTTCAAGGCATGAGATTCAGGGCATGAGTTTCAGTGCATGAGTTTCAGTGTATGTGTTTGAGGGCAGGAGTTTCAGGGCATGAGATTCAGGGCATGAGTTTTAGGGCATGAGATTCAGGGCAGGAATTTCAGGGTATGAGTTTCTGGGCAGATGATTCAGGGCAGGAGTTTGAGGGCATGTGATTCAGGGCATGAGTTTCAGTGCATTAGTTTCAGGGCAGAAGTTTCATGGTATGAGATTTAGGGCATGAGTTTCAGGGCAGGAGATTCAGGGTTTGAGTTTCAGGGCATGATATTCAGGGCATGAGTTTCAGTGAAGGAGTTTCAGGGCATGAGTTTCAGGATATGAGATTCATGGCATGATATTCAGGGCAGCAGTTTCAACGCATGAGATTCAGGGCATGAGTTTCAGGGCATGTGATTCAGGACAGGGGTTTGAAGGCATGAGATTCAGGGCATGAGTTTCAGTGCATGAGTTTGAGGGCAGGAGTTTCAGGGCATGAGATTCAGAACTTGACTTTCAGGGCATGAGTTTCAGGTCTGTTGTTTCCGGGCTTGAGATTCAGCACAGCAGTTTCAGAGCTGCAGTTTCAGGGCATGAGATTCAGGGCATGAGTTTCAGGGCATGAGTTTCAGGGCAGGAGTTTCAGGGTATGAGATTCAGGGCATGAGTGTAAGGGCAGGAATTTCAGGGCATGACATTCAGGGCATGTGTTTTAGGGCTGGTGTTTCAGTGCAAGAGTTCGAGGGCATGAGATTCAGGGCATGAGTTTCAAAGCAGGAGATTCAGGGCAGGAGATACAAAGCATGAGATTCGTGGCTTGAGTTTCAGGGCAGGTGTTTTAGGGCACGTGTTTCAGTGCAGGAGTTTTAGGGCAGGAGATTCAGGGCATGAGTTTCAGTGCATGAGTTTGAGGGCAGGAGTTTCAGGGCATGGGTTTCAGGTGTGTGGTTTCAGGGCTTGAGATTCAGGGCAGCAGTTAATGCAGGAGATTCAGGGCAGGAGATTCAGGGAAGGAGTTTCAGTGCAAGAGTTTCAGTGCAAGAGTTTCAGGGCATGTCTTTCAGTGCATGAGTTTCAGGACAGGAGTTTCAGGGCAGAAGTTTCAGGGCATGTAATTCAGGGCGTGAGTTTCAGGATATGAGATTCATGGCATGATATTCAGGGCAGCAGTTTCAACGCATGAGATTCAGGGCATGAGTTTCAGGGCATGTGATTCAGGACAGGGGTTTGAAGGCATGAGATTCAGGGCATGAGTTTCAGTGCATGAGTTTGAGGGCAGGAGTTTCAGGGCATGAGATTCAGAACTTGACTTTCAGGGCATGAGTTTCAGGTCTGTTGTTTCCGGGCTTGAGATTCAGCACAGCAGTTTCAGAGCTGCAGTTTCAGGGCATGAGATTCAGGGCATGAGTTTCAGGGCATGAGTTTCAGGGCAGGAGTTTCAGGGTATGAGATTCAGGGCATGAGTGTAAGGGCAGGAATTTCAGGGCATGACATTCAGGGCATGTGTTTTAGGGCTGGTGTTTCAGTGCAAGAGTTCGAGGGCATGAGATTCAGGGCATGAGTTTCAAAGCAGGAGATTCAGGGCAGGAGATACAAAGCATGAGATTCGTGGCTTGAGTTTCAGGGCAGGTGTTTTAGGGCACGTGTTTCAGTGCAGGAGTTTTAGGGCAGGAGATTCAGGGCATGAGTTTCAGTGCATGAGTTTGAGGGCAGGAGTTTCAGGGCATGGGTTTCAGGTGTGTGGTTTCAGGGCTTGAGATTCAGGGCAGCAGTTAATGCAGGAGATTCAGGGCAGGAGATTCAGGGAAGGAGTTTCAGTGCAAGAGTTTCAGTGCAAGAGTTTCAGGGCATGTCTTTCAGTGCATGAGTTTCAGGACAGGAGTTTCAGGGCAGAAGTTTCAGGGCATGTAATTCAGGGCGTGAGTTTCAGGATATGAGATTCATGGCATGAGTTTCAGTGCAGGAGTTCCAGAGCATGAGATTGAGAGCAAGAGTTTCAAGGCAGGAGATTCAGGGCAGGAGTTTCAGTGCATGTGATTAAAGGCATGAGTTTCAGTGCATGAGCTTGAGGGCAGAAGTTTCAGAGCATGAAATTCAGGGCATGAGTTTCAGGTCAGGAGATTCAGGGCAGGAGTTTCAGTGCATGTGATTAAAGGCATGAGTTTCAGTGCATGAGCTTGAGGGCTGGAGTTTCAGAGCATGAAATTCAGGGCATGAGTTTCATGGCAGGTGATTCAGGGCATGAGATTCAGGGCATGAGTTTCAGTGCAGGAAATTCACGGCTTGAGTTTCAGGGCATGAGTTTCTGGGCATGAGTTTCAGGGCAGGAGTATCAGGGCATGTAATACAGGGCGTGAGTTTCAGGATATGTGATTCATGGCATGAGTTTCAGTGCAGGAGTTTCAGGGCATGAGATTCAGAGCATGAGTTTCAGGGCATGAGATTCAGGACAGGAGTTTCAGGGCATGAGATTCAGGGCATGAGTTTCAGTGGATTAGTTTGAGGGCAATAGTTTCAGGGCATGAGATTCAGGGCATGAGTTTCAGGGCATGAGATTCAGGGCATGAGTTTCTGGGCATGAGTTTCAGGGCAGGAGTTTCAGGGCATGTAATTCAGGGCGTGAGTTTCAGGATATGAGATTCATGGCATGAGTTTCAGGGCATGAGATTCAGGACAGGAGTTTCAGGGCATGAGATTCAGGGCATGAGTTTCAGTGCATGAGTTTGAGGGCAGGAGTTTTAGGGCATGTGATTCAGGGCATGAGTTTCAGTGCATGAGTTTCAGGGCAGGTGTTTCAGGGTATGAGATTCAGGGCATGAGTTTCAGGGCATGAGATTCAGGACAGGAGTTTCAAGGCATGAGATTCAGGGCATGAGTTTCAGTGCATGAGTTTCAGTGTATGTGTTTGAGGGCAGGAGTTTCAGGGCATGAGATTCAGGGCATGAGTTTTAGGGCATGAGATTCAGGGCAGGAATTTCAGGGTATGAGTTTCTGGGCAGATGATTCAGGGCAGGAGTTTGAGGACATGTGATTCAGGGCATGAGTTTCAGTGCATTAGTTTCAGGGCAGAAGTTTCATGGTATGAGATTTAGGGCATGAGTTTCAGGGCAGGAGATTCAGGGTTTGAGTTTCAGGGCATGATATTCAGGACATGAGTTTCAGTGAAGGAGTTTCAGGGCATGAGTTTCAGGATATGAGATTCATGGCATGATATTCAGGGCAGCAGTTTCAGGGCATGAGATTCAGGGCATGAGTTTCAGGGCATGTGATTCAGGACAGGAGTTTGAAGGCATGAGATTCAGGGCATGAGTTTCAGTGCATGAGTTGGAGGGCAGGAGTTTCAGGGCATGAGATTCAGAACTTGACTTTCAGGGCATGAGTTTCAGGTCTGTTGTTTCCGGGCTTGAGATTCAGCGCAGCAGTTTCAGAGCTGCAGTTTCAGGGCATGAGATTCAGGGCATGAGTTTCAGGGCATGAGTTTCAGGGCAGGAGTTTCAGGGCATGAGATTCAGGACAGGAGTTTCAGGGCATGAGATTCAGGGCATGAGTTTCAGTGCATGAGTTTGAGGGCAGGAGTTTTAGGGCATGTGATTCAGGGCATGAGTTTCAGTGCATGAGTTTCAGGGCAGGTGTTTCAGGGTATGAGATTCAGGGCATGAGTTTCAGGGCATGAGATTCAGGACAGGAGTTTCACGGCATGAGAATCAGGGCATGAGTTTCAGTGCATGAGTTTCAGTGTATGTGTTTGAGGGCAGGAGTTTCAGGGCATGAGATTCAGGGCATGAGTTTTAGGGCATGAGATTCAGGGCAGGAATTTCAGGGTATGAGTTTCTGGGCAGATGATTCAGGGCAGGAGTTTGAGGGCATGTGATTCAGGGCATGAGTTTCAGTGCATTAGTTTCAGGGCAGAAGTTTCATGGTATGAGATTTAGGGCATGAGTTTCAGGGCAGGAGATTCAGGGTTTGAGTTTCAGGGCATGATATTCAGGGCATGAGTTTCAGTGAAGGAGTTTCAGGGCATGAGTTTCAGGATATGAGATTCATGGCATGATATTCAGGGCAGCAGTTTCAGGGCATGAGATTCAGGGCATGAGTTTCAGGGCATGTGATTCAGGACAGGAGTTTGAAGGCATGAGATTCAGGGCATGAGTTTCAGTGCATGAGTTTGAGGGCAGGAGTTTCAGGGCATGAGATTCAGAACTTGACTTTCAGGGCATGAGTTTCAGGTCTGTTGTTTCCGGGCTTGAGATTCAGCGCAGCAGTTTCAGAGCTGCAGTTTCAGGGCATGAGATTCAGGGCATGAGTTTCAGGGCATGAGTTTCAGGGCAGGAGTTTCAGGGTATGAGATTCAGGGCATGAGTGTAAGGGCAGGAATTTCAGGGCATGACATTCAGGGCATGTGTTTTAGGGCTGGTGTTTCAGTGCAAGAGTTCGAGGGCATGAGATTCAGGGCATGAGTTTCAAAGCAGGAGATTCAGGGCAGGAGATACAAAGCATGAGATTCGTGGCTTGAGTTTCAGGGCAGGTGTTTTAGGGCACGTGTTTCAGTGCAGGAGTTTTAGGGCAGGAGATTCAGGGCATGAGTTTCAGTGCATGAGTTTGAGGGCAGGAGTTTCAGGGCATGGGTTTCAGGTGTGTGGTTTCAGGGCTTGAGATTCAGGGCAGCAGTTAATGCAGGAGATTCAGGGCAGGAGATTCAGGGAAGGAGTTTCAGTGCAAGAGTTTCAGTGCAAGAGTTTCAGGGCATGTCTTTCAGGGCATGAGTTTCTGGGCATGAGTTTCAGGGCAGGAGTATCAGGGCATGTAATACAGGGCGTGAGTTTCAGGATATGAGATTCATGGCATGAGTTTCAGTGCAGGAGTTTCAGGGCATGAGATTCAGAGCATGAGTTTCAGGGCATGAGATTCAGGACAGGAGTTTCAGGGCATGAGATTCAGGGCATGAGTTTCAGTGGATGAGTTTGAGGGCAGGAGTTTCAGGGCATGAGATTCAGGGAATGAGTTTCAGGGCATGAGATTCAGGGCAGGAATTTCAGGGCATGTGATTCAGGGCATGAGTTTCTGGGCAGATGATTCAGGGCAGGAATTTCAGGGCATGTGATTCAGGGCATGAGTTTCTGGGCAGATGATTCAGGGCAGGAGTTTGAGGGCATGTGATTCAAGGCATAAGTTTCAGTGCATGAGTTTCAGGGCAGAAGTTTCGGGTATGAGATTTAGGGCATGAGTTTCAGGGCAGGAGATTCAGGGTTTGAGTTTCAGGGCATGAGTTTCAGTGAAGGAGTTTCAGAGCATGTAATTCAGGGCATGAGTTTGAGCATATGAGATTCACGGCATCATATTCAGGGCAGCAGTTTCAGGGCATTAGGTTCAGGACATGAGTTTCAGTGCAGTAGTTTCAGGGCATGAAATTCAGGGCATGAGTTTCAGGGCATGTGATTCAGGACAGGAGTTTGAAGGCATGAGATTCAGGGCATGAGTTTCAGTGCATGAGTTTGAGGGCAGGAGTTTCAGGGCATGAGTTTCAGGTCTGTGGTTTCCGGGATTGAGATTCAGCACAGCAGTTTCAGGGCATGAGATTCAGGGCATGAGTTTCAGGGCAGGAGAATCAGGGCTTGAGTTTCAGAGCATAACATTAAGGTGATGAGTTTCAGTACATGAATTTCAGGGCATGAGATTCAGGGCATGAGTTTCAGGGCAGGTGATTCAGGGCAGGAGTTTCAGGGTATGAGATTCAGGGCATGAGTTTCAGGGCTGGAGAATCAGGGCTTGAGTTTCAGGGCATAACATTCAGGGGATGAGTTTCAGTGCATGAATTTCAGGGCATGAGATACAGCGCATGAGATTCAGGGCATGAGTTTCAGGACAGGAGATTCAGGGCATGAGTTTCAGGGCAGGAATTTCAGGGCGTGAGATTCAGGGCATGAGTTCTAGGGCTGGTGTTTCAGTGCAAGAGTTCGAGGGCATGAGATTCAGGGCATCAGTTTCAAGGCAGGAGATTCAGGGCAGGAGATACAAAGCATGAGATTCGGGGCTTGAGTTTCAAAACAGGTGTTTTAGGGCACGTGTTTCAGTGCACGAGTTTTAGGGCAGGAGATTCAGAGCATGAGTTTCAGTGCATGAGTTTGAGGGCAGGAGTTTCACGGCTTGAGATTCAGGGCATGAGTTTCAGTGCATGAGTTTCAGGGCATGAGTTTCAGGGCATGAGATTCAGGACATGAGTTTCAGGGCATGGATTTCAGGTCTGTAGTTTCAGGGCTTGAGATTCAGGGCAGCAGTTTCAGGGCAGGAGTTTCAGGGCATGAGATTCAGAGCATGAGTTTCAGGGCATGAGATTCAGGACAGGAGTTTCAGGGCATGAGATTCAGGGCATGAGTTTCAGTGGATTAGTTTGAGGGCAATAGTTTCAGGGCATGAGATTCAGGGCATGAGTTTCAGGGCATGAGATTCAGGGCATGAGTTTCTGGGCATGAGTTTCAGGGCAGGAGTTTCAGGGCATGTAATTCAGGGCGTGAGTTTCAGGATATGAGATTCATGGCATGAGTTTCAGGGCATGAGATTCAGGACAGGAGTTTCAGGGCATGAGATTCAGGGCATGAGTTTCAGTGCATGAGTTTGAGGGCAGGAGTTTTAGGGCATGTGATTCAGGGCATGAGTTTCAGTGCATGAGTTTCAGGGCAGGTGTTTCAGGGTATGAGATTCAGGGCATGAGTTTCAGGGCATGAGATTCAGGACAGGAGTTTCAAGGCATGAGATTCAGGGCATGAGTTTCAGTGCATGAGTTTCAGTGTATGTGTTTGAGGGCAGGAGTTTCAGGGCATGAGATTCAGGGCATGAGTTTTAGGGCATGAGATTCAGGGCAGGAATTTCAGGGTATGAGTTTCTGGGCAGATGATTCAGGGCAGGAGTTTGAGGGCATGTGATTCAGGGCATGAGTTTCAGTGCATTAGTTTCAGGGCAGAAGTTTCATGGTATGAGATTTAGGGCATGAGTTTCAGGGCAGGAGATTCAGGGTTTGAGTTTCAGGGCATGATATTCAGGGCATGAGTTTCAGTGAAGGAGTTTCAGGGCATGAGTTTCAGGATATGAGATTCATGGCATGATATTCAGGGCAGCAGTTTCAACGCATGAGATTCAGGGCATGAGTTTCAGGGCATGTGATTCAGGACAGGGGTTTGAAGGCATGAGATTCAGGGCATGAGTTTCAGTGCATGAGTTTGAGGGCAGGAGTTTCAGGGCATGAGATTCAGAACTTGACTTTCAGGGCATGAGTTTCAGGTCTGTTGTTTCCGGGCTTGAGATTCAGCGCAGCAGTTTCAGAGCTGCAGTTTCAGGGCATGAGATTCAGGGCATGAGTTTCAGGGCATGAGTTTCAGGGCAGGAGTTTCAGGGTATGAGATTCAGGGCATGAGTGTAAGGGCAGGAATTTCAGGGCATGACATTCAGGGCATGTGTTTTAGGGCTGGTGTTTCAGTGCAAGAGTTCGAGGGCATGAGATTCAGGGCATGAGTTTCAAAGCAGGAGATTCAGGGCAGGAGATACAAAGCATGAGATTCGTGGCTTGAGTTTCAGGGCAGGTGTTTTAGGGCACGTGTTTCAGTGCAGGAGTTTTAGGGCAGGAGATTCAGGGCATGAGTTTCAGTGCATGAGTTTGAGGGCAGGAGTTTCAGGGCATGGGTTTCAGGTGTGTGGTTTCAGGGCTTGAGATTCAGGGCAGCAGTTAATGCAGGAGATTCAGGGCAGGAGATTCAGGGCAGGAGTTTCAGTGCATGTGATTAAAGGCATGAGTTTCAGTGCATGAGCTTGAGGGCAGAAGTTTCAGAGCATGAAATTCAGGGCATGAGTTTCAGGTCAGGAGATTCAGGGCAGGAGTTTCAGTGCATGTGATTAAAGGCATGAGTTTCAGTGCATG
The DNA here is from genome assembly GCF_030028105.1 of Mobula birostris. Taxonomy (NCBI): domain Eukaryota; kingdom Metazoa; phylum Chordata; class Chondrichthyes; order Myliobatiformes; family Myliobatidae; genus Mobula; species Mobula birostris. The sequence continues at coordinate 63,330 of NW_027278508.1, forward strand.
AGCTTGAGGGCTGGAGTTTCAGAGCATGAAATTCAGGGCATGAGTTTCATGGCAGGTGATTCAGGGCATGAGATTCAGGGCATGAGTTTCAGTGCAGGAAATTCACGGCTTGAGTTTCAGGGCATGAGTTTCTGGGCATGAGTTTCAGGGCAGGAGTATCAGGGCATGTAATACAGGGCGTGAGTTTCAGGATATGTGATTCATGGCATGAGTTTCAGTGCAGGAGTTTCAGGGCATGAGATTCAGAGCATGAGTTTCAGGGCATGAGATTCAGGACAGGAGTTTCAGGGCATGAGATTCAGGGCATGAGTTTCAGTGGATTAGTTTGAGGGCAATAGTTTCAGGGCATGAGATTCAGGGCATGAGTTTCAGGGCATGAGATTCAGGGCATGAGTTTCTGGGCATGAGTTTCAGGGCAGGAGTTTCAGGGCATGTAATTCAGGGCGTGAGTTTCAGGATATGAGATTCATGGCATGAGTTTCAGGGCATGAGATTCAGGACAGGAGTTTCAGGGCATGAGATTCAGGGCATGAGTTTCAGTGCATGAGTTTGAGGGCAGGAGTTTTAGGGCATGTGATTCAGGGCATGAGTTTCAGTGCATGAGTTTCAGGGCAGGTGTTTCAGGGTATGAGATTCAGGGCATGAGTTTCAGGGCATGAGATTCAGGACAGGAGTTTCAAGGCATGAGATTCAGGGCATGAGTTTCAGTGCATGAGTTTCAGTGTATGTGTTTGAGGGCAGGAGTTTCAGGGCATGAGATTCAGGGCATGAGTTTTAGGGCATGAGATTCAGGGCAGGAATTTCAGGGTATGAGTTTCTGGGCAGATGATTCAGGGCAGGAGTTTGAGGGCATGTGATTCAGGGCATGAGTTTCAGTGCATTAGTTTCAGGGCAGAAGTTTCATGGTATGAGATTTAGGGCATGAGTTTCAGGGCAGGAGATTCAGGGTTTGAGTTTCAGGGCATGATATTCAGGACATGAGTTTCAGTGAAGGAGTTTCAGGGCATGAGTTTCAGGATATGAGATTCATGGCATGATATTCAGGGCAGCAGTTTCAGGGCATGAGATTCAGGGCATGAGTTTCAGGGCATGTGATTCAGGACAGGAGTTTGAAGGCATGAGATTCAGGGCATGAGTTTCAGTGCATGAGTTGGAGGGCAGGAGTTTCAGGGCATGAGATTCAGAACTTGACTTTCAGGGCATGAGTTTCAGGTCTGTTGTTTCCGGGCTTGAGATTCAGCGCAGCAGTTTCAGAGCTGCAGTTTCAGGGCATGAGATTCAGGGCATGAGTTTCAGGGCATGAGTTTCAGGGCAGGAGTTTCAGGGCATGAGATTCAGGACAGGAGTTTCAGGGCATGAGATTCAGGGCATGAGTTTCAGTGCATGAGTTTGAGGGCAGGAGTTTTAGGGCATGTGATTCAGGGCATGAGTTTCAGTGCATGAGTTTCAGGGCAGGTGTTTCAGGGTATGAGATTCAGGGCATGAGTTTCAGGGCATGAGATTCAGGACAGGAGTTTCACGGCATGAGAATCAGGGCATGAGTTTCAGTGCATGAGTTTCAGTGTATGTGTTTGAGGGCAGGAGTTTCAGGGCATGAGATTCAGGGCATGAGTTTTAGGGCATGAGATTCAGGGCAGGAATTTCAGGGTATGAGTTTCTGGGCAGATGATTCAGGGCAGGAGTTTGAGGGCATGTGATTCAGGGCATGAGTTTCAGTGCATTAGTTTCAGGGCAGAAGTTTCATGGTATGAGATTTAGGGCATGAGTTTCAGGGCAGGAGATTCAGGGTTTGAGTTTCAGGGCATGATATTCAGGGCATGAGTTTCAGTGAAGGAGTTTCAGGGCATGAGTTTCAGGATATGAGATTCATGGCATGATATTCAGGGCAGCAGTTTCAGGGCATGAGATTCAGGGCATGAGTTTCAGGGCATGTGATTCAGGACAGGAGTTTGAAGGCATGAGATTCAGGGCATGAGTTTCAGTGCATGAGTTTGAGGGCAGGAGTTTCAGGGCATGAGATTCAGAACTTGACTTTCAGGGCATGAGTTTCAGGTCTGTTGTTTCCGGGCTTGAGATTCAGCGCAGCAGTTTCAGAGCTGCAGTTTCAGGGCATGAGATTCAGGGCATGAGTTTCAGGGCATGAGTTTCAGGGCAGGAGTTTCAGGGTATGAGATTCAGGGCATGAGTGTAAGGGCAGGAATTTCAGGGCATGACATTCAGGGCATGTGTTTTAGGGCTGGTGTTTCAGTGCAAGAGTTCGAGGGCATGAGATTCAGGGCATGAGTTTCAAAGCAGGAGATTCAGGGCAGGAGATACAAAGCATGAGATTCGTGGCTTGAGTTTCAGGGCAGGTGTTTTAGGGCACGTGTTTCAGTGCAGGAGTTTTAGGGCAGGAGATTCAGGGCATGAGTTTCAGTGCATGAGTTTGAGGGCAGGAGTTTCAGGGCATGGGTTTCAGGTGTGTGGTTTCAGGGCTTGAGATTCAGGGCAGCAGTTAATGCAGGAGATTCAGGGCAGGAGATTCAGGGAAGGAGTTTCAGTGCAAGAGTTTCAGTGCAAGAGTTTCAGGGCATGTCTTTCAGTGCATGAGTTTCAGGACAGGAGTTTCAGGGCAGAAGTTTCAGGGCATGTAATTCAGGGCGTGAGTTTCAGGATATGAGATTCATGGCATGAGTTTCAGTGCAGGAGTTCCAGAGCATGAGATTGAGAGCAAGAGTTTCAAGGCAGGAGATTCAGGGCAGGAGTTTCAGTGCATGTGATTAAAGGCATGAGTTTCAGTGCATGAGCTTGAGGGCAGAAGTTTCAGAGCATGAAATTCAGGGCATGAGTTTCAGGTCAGGAGATTCAGGGCAGGAGTTTCAGTGCATGTGATTAAAGGCATGAGTTTCAGTGCATGAGCTTGAGGGCTGGAGTTTCAGAGCATGAAATTCAGGGCTTGAGTTTCATGGCAGGTGATTCAGGGCATGAGATTCAGGGCATGAGTTTCAGTGCAGGAAATTCACGGCTTGAGTTTCAGGGCATGAGTTTCCGGGCATGAGTTTCAGGGCAGGAGTATCAGGGCATGTAATACAGGGCGTGAGTTTCAGGATATGTGATTCATGGCATGAGATTCAGTGCAGGAGTTTCAGGGCATGAGATTCAGAGCATGAGTTTCAGGGCATGAGATTCAGGACAGGAGTTTCAGGGCATGAGATTCAGGGCATGAGTTTCAGTGGATTAGTTTGAGGGCAATAGTTTCAGGGCATGAGATTCAGGGCATGAGTTTCAGGGCATGAGATTCAGGGCATGAGTTTCTGGGCATGAGTTTCAGGGCAGGAGTTTCAGGGCCTGTAATTCAGGGCGTGAGTTTCAGGATATGAGATTCATGGCATGAGTTTCAGGGCATGAGATTCAGGACAGGAGTTTCAGGGCATGAGATTCAGGGCATGAGTTTCAGTGCATGAGTTTGAGGGCAGGAGTTTTAGGGCATGTGATTCAGGGCATGAGTTTCAGTGCATGAGTTTCAGGGCAGGTGTTTCAGGGTATGAGATTCAGGGCATGAGTTTCAGGGCATGAGATTCAGGACAGGAGTTTCAAGGCATGAGATTCAGGGCATGAGTTTCAGTGCATGAGTTTCAGTGTATGTGTTTGAGGGCAGGAGTTTCAGGGCATGAGATTCAGGGCATGAGTTTTAGGGCATGAGATTCAGGGCAGGAATTTCAGGGTATGAGTTTCTGGGCAGATGATTCAGGGCAGGAGTTTGAGGGCATGTGATTCAGGGCATGAGTTTCAGTGCATTAGTTTCAGGGCAGAAGTTTCATGGTATGAGATTTAGGGCATGAGTTTCAGGGCAGGAGATTCAGGGTTTGAGTTTCAGGGCATGATATTCAGGGCATGAGTTTCAGTGAAGGAGTTTCAGGGCATGAGTTTCAGGATATGAGATTCATGGCATGATATTCAGGGCAGCAGTTTCAGGGCATGAGATTCAGGGCATGGGTTTCAGGGCATGTGATTCAGGACAGGAGTTTGAAGGCATGAGATTCAGGGCATGAGTTTCAGTTTATGAGTTTGAGGGCAGGAGTTTCAGGGCATGAGATTCAGAACTTGACTTTCAGGGCATGAGTTTCAGGTCTGTTGTTTCCGGTCTTGAGATTCAGCGCAGCAGTTTCAGAGCTGCAGTTTCAGGGCATGAGATTCAGGGCATGAGTTTCAGGGCATGAGTTTCAGGGCAGGAGTTTCAGGGCATGAGATTCAGGGCATGAGTGTAAGGGCAGGAATTTCAGGGCATGACATTCAGGGCATGTGTTTTAGGGCTGGTGTTTCAGTGCAAGAGTTCGAGGGCATGAGATTCAGGGCATGAGTTTCAAAGCAGGAGATTCAGGGCAGGAGATACAAAGCATGAGATTCGTGGCTTGAGTTTCAGGGCAGGTGTTTTAGGGCACGTGTTTCAGTGCAGGAGTTTTAGGGCAGGAGATTCAGGGCATGAGTTTCAGTGCATGAGTTTGAGGGCAGGAGTTTCAGGGCATGGGTTTCAGGTGTGTGGTTTCAGGGCTTGAGATTCAGGGCAGCAGTTAATGCAGGAGATTCAGGGCAGGAGATTCAGGGAAGGAGTTTCAGTGCAAGAGTTTCAGTGCAAGAGTTTCAGGGCATGTCTTTCAGTGCATGAGTTTCAGGACAGGAGTTTCAGGGCAGAAGTTTCAGGGCATGTAATTCAGGGCGTGAGTTTCAGGATATGAGATTCATGGCATGAGTTTCAGTGCAGGAGTTCCAGAGCATGAGATTCAGAGCAAGAGTTTCAAGGCAGGAGATTCAGGGCAGGAGTTTCAGTGCATGTGATTAAAGGCATGAGTTTCAGTGCATGAGCTTGAGGGCAGAAGTTTCAGAGCATGAAATTCAGGGCATGAGTTTCAGGTCAGGAGATTCAGGGCAGGAGTTTCAGTGCATGTGATTAAAGGCATGAGTTTCAGTGCATGAGCTTGAGGGCTGGAGTTTCAGAGCATGAAATTCAGGGCATGAGTTTCATGGCAGGTGATTCAGGGCATGAGATTCAGGGCATGAGTTTCAGTGCAGGAGAATCAGGGCTTGAGTTTCAGGGAATGAGATTCAGGGCATGAGTTTCAGGGCATGAATTTCAGGGCAGGAGTTTCAGGGCATGTAATTCAGTGCGTGAGTTTCAGGATATGAGATTCATGGCATCAGTTTCAGTGCAGGAGTTTCAGGGCATGAGATTCAGGGCATGAGATTCAGGACAGGAGTTTCAAGGCATGAGATTCAGGGCATGAGTTTCAGGGCATGAGTTTCAGGGCATGAGTTTCAGGGCATGAGTTTCAGAGCAGCAGTTTCAGGGCATGAGATTCAGGGCATGAGTTTCAGGTCATGAGTTTCAGTGCATGAGTTTGAGGGCAGGGGTTTCACGGCATGAGATTCAGGGCATGAGTTTCAGGGCATGAGTTTCAGGTCTGTGGTTTCAGTGCTTGAGATTCAGGGCAGCAGTTTCAGGGCAGGAGTTTCATGGCAGGAGTTTCAGGGCATGAGATTCAGGGCATGGGTTTCAGGGCATGGGTTTCAGGTCTGTGGATTCAGGGCTTGAGATTCAGGGGTGCAGTTTCAGGGCAGGAGATTCAGGGCAGGAGTTTCAGTGCAAGAGTTTCAGGGCATGTCTTTCAGTGCACGAGTTTCATGGCATGAGATTCAGGGCATGAGTTTCAGTGCATGAGTTTGAGGGCAGGAGTTTCAGGGCATGTGATTCAGATAATGTGTTTCTCGGCAGATGATTCAGGGCAGGAGTTTTAGGGAATGTGATTCAGGGCATGAGTTTCAATACATGAGTTTCAGGGCAGCCGTTTCAGGGTATGAGATTCAGGGCATGAGTTTCAGGGCATGAGATTCAGGGCATGAGTTTCAGGGCATGAGATTCAGGCAGGAATTTCAGGGCATGTGATTCAGGGCATGAGTTCCTGTGCAGATGATTCAGGGCAGGAGTTTGAGGGCATGTGATTCAGGGCATGAGTTTCAGTGCATGAGTTTCAGGGCAGGAGTTTCAGGGTATAAGATTTAGGGCATGATTTTCAGTGCATGAGATTCAGGGCATCAGTTTCAGGGCAGGAGTTTCAGTGCATGAGTTTCACGCTATGAGATTCAGGGCATGAAATTCAGGGCATGAGTTTTAGGGTAGGTGTTTCAGTGCAAGAGTTTCAAGGCATGAGATTCAGGGCATGAGTTTCAGGGCAGGAATTTCAGGGCATGACGTTCAGCGCATGAGTTTCAGGGCAGGAGATTCACGGCTTGAGTTTAAGGTCATGAGATTTAGCGCATGAGATTCAGTCCAGGAGTTTCAGGGCAGAAGTTTCAGGGCATGAGATTCAGCTCATGAGTTTCAGGGCAGGAGAATCAGGGCTTGAGTTTCAGGGCAGGAGTTTAAGGGCATGTAATTCAGGGCGTGAGTTTCAGTGCATGAGTTTCAGTGCATGAGTTTGAGGGCAGGAGTTTCAAGGCATGAGATTCAGGGCATGAGTTTCAGGGCAGGAGAATCAGGGATTGAGTTTCAGGGCATGAGATTCAGGACAGGTGTTTCAGTGCAAGAGTTTCAGTGCAATAGTTTCAGGGCATGTCTTTCAGTGCATGAGTTTCAGGGCAGGAGTTTCAGAGCTTGAGATTCAGGGCATGAGTTTCAGGGCAGGAGATTCACGGCTTGAGTTTAAGGTCATGAGATTTAGCGCATGAAATTCAATGCATGAGTTTCAGGGCAGAAGTTTCAGGGCATGAGATTCAGGGCATGAGATTCAGGACATGAGATTCAGGGCATGAGTTTTAGGGTTGGTGTTTCAGTGCAAGAGTTTCAGGGTATGAGATTCAGGGCATGAGTTTCAGGGCATGAGATTCAGGGCAGGTATTTCAGAGCATGTGATTCAGATAATGATTTCTGGGCAGATGATTCAGGGCATGAGATTCAGTGCATGAGATTCAGGGCTTGAGTTTCAGGGCATGAGGTTCAGGGCATGAGTTTCAGTGCATGAGATTCAGGGCATCAGTTTCAGAGCAGGAGTTTCAGTGCATGAGATTCACGGCATGAGTTTTAGGGTAGGTGTTTCAGTGCAAGAGTTTCAGGGCATGAGATTCAGGGCATGAGTTTCAGGGCAGGAAATTCAGGGCATGACATTCAGGGCATGTGTTTCAGTGCAAGAGTTTGAGGGCATGAGATTCAGGGCATGAGTTTCAAGGCAGGAGATTCAGGGCAGGAGATTCAGGGATGAGATTCGGGGCTTGAGTTTCAAGGCAGGTGTTTTAGGGAACGTATTTAAGTTCAGGAGTTTCAGGGCAGGAGATTCAGAGCATGAGTTTCAGTGCATGAGTTTGAGTGCAGGAGTTTCACGGCATCAGATTCAGGGCATGAGATTCACGACATGAGTTTCAGGGCATGGGTTTCAGGTCTGGGGTTTCAGGTCTGTTGTTTCAGGGCTTGAGATTCAGGGCAGCAGTTTCAGGGCATGGGTTTCAGGTCTGGGGTTTCAGGTCTGTTGTTTCAGGGCTTGAGATTCAGGGCAGGTGTTTCAGTGCAAGAGTTTCAGTGCAAGAGTTTCAGGGCATGTCTTTCAGTGCATGAGTTTCAGGGCAGGAGTTTCAGAGCTTGAGATTCAGGGCATGAGTTTCAGGGCAGGAGATTCACGGCTTGAGTTTAAGGTCATGAGATTTAGCGCATGAAATTCAATGCATGAGTTTCAGGGCAGGAGTTTCAGGGCATGAGATTCAGGGCATGAGATTCAGGGCATGAGATTCAGGGCATGAGTTTTAGGGTTGGTGTTTCAGGGCATGAGTTTCAGGGCAGGAATTTCAGGGCATGACATTCAGGGCATGTATTTCAGTGCAAGAGTTTGAGGGCATGAGATTCAGGGCTTGAGTTTCAAGGCAGGAGATTCAGGGCAGGAGATTCAGGGCATGAGATTCGGGGCTTGAGTTTCAAGGCAGGTGTTTTAGGGGCATGAGTTTCAGGACAGGAGATTCAGGGCATGAGTTTCAGGGCAGGAATTTCAGGGCATGACATTCAGGGCATGTATTTCAGTGCAAGAGTTTGAGGGCATGAGATTCAGGGCTTGAGTTTCAAGGCAGGAGATTCAGGGCAGGAGATTCAGGGCATGAGATTCGGGGCTTGAGTTTCAAGGCAGGTGTTTTAGGGGCATGAGTTTCAGGACAGGAGATTCAGGACATGAGTTTCAGGGCATGGTTTTCAGGTCTGTGGTTTCAGGGCTTGAGTTTCAGGGCATGAGGTTCAGGGCATGATTTTCAGTGCATGAGATTCAGGGCATCAGTTTCAGGGCAGTAGTTTCAGTGCATGAGTTTCACGGTATGAGATTCAGGGCATGAAATTCAGGGCATGAGTTTTAGGGTAGGTGTTTCAGTGCAAGAGTTTCAGGGCATGAGATTCAGGGCAAGAGTTTCAGGGCAGGAATTTCAGGGCATGACATTCAGGGCATGAGTTTCAGGCCAGGAGATTCACGGCTTGAGTTTAAGGTCATGAGATTTAGCGCATGAGATTCAGTGCATGAGTTTCAGGGCAGAAGTTTCAAGGCATGAGATTCAGGGCATGAGTTTCAGGGCAGGAGAATCAGGGCTTGAGTTTCAGGGCATGAGATTCAGGGCATGTGTTTCAGGGCATGAGTTTCAGGACAGGAGATTCAGGGCATGAGTTTCAGTGCATGAGTTTGAGGGCAGGAGTTTCACGGCATGAGATTCAGGGCATGAGTTTAAGGGCATGAGATTCGGGACATGAGTTTCAGGGCATAGGTTTCAGGTCTGTGGTTTCAGGGCTTGAGATTTAGGGCAGCAGTTTCAGGGCAGGAGATTCAATGCAGGAGATTCAGGGCAGGTGTTTCATTGCAAGAGTTTCAGTGCAAGAGTTTCAGGGCATGTCTTTCAGTGCATGTGTTTCAGGGCAGGAGAATCAGGGCTTGAGTTTCAGGACATGAGTTTCAGGGCAGGAGTTTCATGGCATGTAATTCAGGGCGTGAGTTTCAGGGCATGAGATTCAGAACTTGACTTTCAGGGCATGAGTTTCAGGTCTGTTGTTTCCGGTCTTGAGATTCAGCGCAGCAGTTTCAGAGCTGCAGTTTCAGGGCATGAGATTCAGGGCATGAGTTTCAGGGCATGAGTTTCAGGGCAGGAGTTTCAGGTTATGAGATTCAGGGCATGAGTGTAAGGGCAGGAATTTCAGGGCATGACATTCAGGGCATGTGTTTTAGGGCTGGTGTTTCAGTGCAAGAGTTCGAGGGCATGAGATTCAGGGCATGAGTTTCAAAGCAGGAGATTCAGGGCAGGAGATACAAAGCATGAGATTCGTGGCTTGAGTTTCAGGGCAGGTGTTTTAGGGCACGTGTTTCAGTGCAGGAGTTTTAGGGCAGGAGATTCAGGGCATGAGTTTCAGTGCATGAGTTTGAGGGCAGGAGTTTCAGGGCATGGGTTTCAGGTGTGTGGTTTCAGGGCTTGAGATTCAGGGCAGCAGTTAATGCAGGAGATTCAGGGCAGGAGATTCAGGGAAGGAGTTTCAGTGCAAGAGTTTCAGTGCAAGAGTTTCAGGGCATGTCTTTCAGTGCATGAGTTTCAGGACAGGAGTTTCAGGGCAGAAGTTTCAGGGCATGTAATTCAGGGCGTGAGTTTCAGGATATGAGATTCATGGCATGAGTTTCAGTGCAGGAGTTCCAGAGCATGAGATTGAGAGCAAGAGTTTCAAGGCAGGAGATTCAGGGCAGGAGTTTCATTGCATGTGATTAAAGGCATGAGTTTCAGTGCATGAGCTTGAGGGCAGAAGTTTCAGAGCATGAAATTCAGGGCATGAGTTTCAGGTCAGGAGATTCAGGGCAGGAGTTTCAGTGCATGTGATTAAAGGCATGAGTTTCAGTGCATGAGCTTGAGGGCTGGAGTTTCAGAGCATGAAATTCAGGGCATGAGTTTCATGGCAGGTGATTCAGGGCATGAGATTCAGGGCATGAGTTTCAGTGCAGGAGAATCAGGGCTTGAGTTTCAGGGAATGAGATTCAGGGCATGAGTTTCAGGGCATGAATTTCAGGGCAGGAGTTTCAGGGCATGTAATTCAGTGCGTGAGTTTCAGGATATGAGATTCATGGCATCAGTTTCAGTGCAGGAGTTTCAGGGCATGAGATTCAGGGCATGAGATTCAGGACAGGAGTTTCAAGGCATGAGATTCAGGGCATGAGTTTCAGGGCATGAGTTTCAGGGCATGAGTTTCAGAGCAGCAGTTTCAGGGCATGAGATTCAGGGCATGAGTTTCAGGTCATGAGTTTCAGTGCATGAGTTTGAGGGCAGGGGTTTCACGGCATGAGATTCAGGGCATGAGTTTCAGGGCATGAGTTTCAGGTCTGTGGTTTCAGTGCTTGAGATTCAGGGCAGCAGTTTCAGGGCAGGAGTTTCATGGCAGGAGTTTCAGGGCATGAGATTCAGGGCATGGGTTTCAGGGCATGGGTTTCAGGTCTGTGGATTCAGGGCTTGAGATTCAGGGGTGCAGTTTCAGGGCAGGAGATTCAGGGCAGGAGATTCAGGGCAGGAGTTTCAGTGCAAGAGTTTCAGGGCATGTCTTTCAGTGCACGAGTTTCATGGCATGAGATTCAGGGCATGAGTTTCAGTGCATGAGTTTGAGGGCAGGAGTTTCAGGGCATGTGATTCAGATAATGTGTTTCTCGGCAGATGATTCAGGGCAGGAGTTTTAGGGAATGTGATTCAGGGCATGAGTTTCAATACATGAGTTTCAGGGCAGCCGTTTCAGGGTATGAGATTCAGGGCATGAGTTTCAGGGCATGAGATTCAGGGCATGAGTTTCAAGGCATGAGATTCAGGCAGGAATTTCAGGGCATGTGATTCAGGGCATGAGTTCCTGTGCAGATGATTCAGGGCAGGAGTTTGAGGGCATGTGATTCAGGGCATGAGTTTCAGTGCATGAGTTTCAGGGCAGGAGTTTCAGGGTATAAGATTTAGGGCATGATTTTCAGTGCATGAGATTCAGGGCATCAGTTTCAGGGCAGGAGTTTCAGTGCATGAGTTTCACGCTATGAGATTCAGGGCATGAAATTCAGGGCATGAGTTTTAGGGTAGGTGTTTCAGTGCAAGAGTTTCAAGGCATGAGATTCAGGGCATGAGTTTCAGGGCAGGAATTTCAGGGCATGACGTTCAGCGCATGAGTTTCAGGGCAGGAGATTCACGGCTTGAGTTTAAGGTCATGAGATTTAGCGCATGAGATTCAGTCCAGGAGTTTCAGGGCAGAAGTTTCAGGGCATGAGATTCAGCTCATGAGTTTCAGGGCAGGAGAATCAGGGCTTGAGTTTCAGGGCAGGAGTTTAAGGGCATGTAATTCAGGGCGTGAGTTTCAGTGCATGAGTTTCAGTGCATGAGTTTGAGGGCAGGAGTTTCAAGGCATGAGATTCAGGGCATGAGTTTCAGGGCAGGAGAATCAGGGATTGAGTTTCAGGGCATGAGATTCAGGACAGGTGTTTCAGTGCAAGAGTTTCAGTGCAATAGTTTCAGGGCATGTCTTTCAGTGCATGAGTTTCAGGGCAGGAGTTTCAGAGCTTGAGATTCAGGGCATGAGTTTCAGGGCAGGAGATTCACGGCTTGAGTTTAAGGTCATGAGATTTAGCGCATGAAATTCAATGCATGAGTTTCAGGGCAGAAGTTTCAGGGCATGAGATTCAGGGCATGAGATTCAGGACATGAGATTCAGGGCATGAGTTTTAGGGTTGGTGTTTCAGTGCAAGAGTTTCAGGGTATGAGATTCAGGGCATGAGTTTCAGGGCATGAGATTCAGGGCAGGTATTTCAGAGCATGTGATTCAGATAATGATTTCTGGGCAGATGATTCAGGGCATGAGATTCAGTGCATGAGATTCAGGGCTTGAGTTTCAGGGCATGAGGTTCAGGGCATGAGTTTCAGTGCATGAGATTCAGGGCATCAGTTTCAGAGCAGGAGTTTCAGTGCATGAGATTCACGGCATGAGTTTTAGGGTAGGTGTTTCAGTGCAAGAGTTTCAGGGCATGAGATTCAGGGCATGAGTTTCAGGGCAGGAAATTCAGGGCATGACATTCAGGGCATGTGTTTCAGTGCAAGAGTTTGAGGGCATGAGATTCAGGGCATGAGTTTCAAGGCAGGAGATTCAGGGCAGGAGATTCAGGGATGAGATTCGGGGCTTGAGTTTCAAGGCAGGTGTTTTAGGGAACGTATTTAAGTTCAGGAGTTTCAGGGCAGGAGATTCAGAGCATGAGTTTCAGTGCATGAGTTTGAGTGCAGGAGTTTCACGGCATCAGATTCAGGGCATGAGATTCACGACATGAGTTTCAGGGCATGGGTTTCAGATCTGGGGTTTCAGGTCTGTTGTTTCAGGGCTTGAGATTCAGGGCAGCAGTTTCAGGGCATGGGTTTCAGGTCTGGGGTTTCAGGTCTGTTGTTTCAGGGCTTGAGATTCAGGGCAGGTGTTTCAGTGCAAGAGTTTCAGTGCAAGAGTTTCAGGGCATGTCTTTCAGTGCATGAGTTTCAGGGCAGGAGTTTCAGAGCTTGAGATTCAGGGCATGAGTTTCAGGGCAGGAGATTCACGGCTTGAGTTTAAGGTCATGAGGTTTAGCGCATGAAATTCAATGCATGAGTTTCAGGGCAGGAGTTTCAGGGCATGAGATTCAGGGCATGAGATTCAGGGCATGAGTTTTAGGGTTGGTGTTTCAGGGCATGAGTTTCAGGGCAGGAATTTCAGGGCATGACATTCAGGGCATGTATTTCAGTGCAAGAGTTTGAGGGCATGAGATTCAGGGCTTGAGTTTCAAGGCAGGAGATTCAGGGCAGGAGATTCAGGGCATGAGATTCGGGGCTTGAGTTTCAAGGCAGGTGTTTTAGGGGCATGAGTTTCAGGACAGGAGATTCAGGGCATGAGTTTCAGGGCAGGAATTTCAGGGCATGACATTCAGGGCATGTATTTCAGTGCAAGAGTTTGAGGGCATGAGATTCAGGGCTTGAGTTTCAAGGCAGGAGATTCAGGGCAGGAGATTCAGGGCATGAGATTCGGGGCTTGAGTTTCAAGGCAGGTGTTTTAGGGGCATGAGTTTCAGGACAGGAGATTCAGGACATGAGTTTCAGGGCATGGTTTTCAGGTCTGTGGTTTCAGGGCTTGAGTTTCAGGGCATGAGGTTCAGGGCATGATTTTCAGTGCATGAGATTCAGGGCATCAGTTTCAGGGCAGTAGTTTCAGTGCATGAGTTTCACGGTATGAGATTCAGGGCATGAAATTCAGGGCATGAGCTTTAGGGTAGGTGTTTCAGTGCAAGAGTTTCAGGGCATGAGATTCAGGGCAAGAGTTTCAGGGCAGGAATTTCAGGGCATGACATTCAGGGCATGAGTTTCAGGCCAGGAGATTCACGGCTTGAGTTTAAGGTCATGAGATTTAGCGCATGAGATTCAGTGCATGAGTTTCAGGGCAGAAGTTTCAAGGCATGAGATTCAGGGCATGAGTTTCAGGGCAGGAGAATCAGGGCTTGAGTTTCAGGGCATGAGATTCAGGGCATGTGTTTCAGGGCATGAGTTTCAGGACAGGAGATTCAGGGCATGAGTTTCAGTGCATGAGTTTGAGGGCAGGAGTTTCACGGCATGAGATTCAGGGCATGAGTTTAAGGGCATGAGATTCGGGACATGAGTTTCAGGGCATAGGTTTCAGGTCTGTGGTTTCAGGGCTTGAGATTTAGGGCAGCAGTTTCAGGGCAGGAGATTCAATGCAGGAGATTCAGGGCAGGTGTTTCATTGCAAGAGTTTCAGTGCAAGAGTTTCAGGGCATGTCTTTCAGTGCATGTGTTTCAGGGCAGGAGAATCAGGGCTTGAGTTTCAGGACATGAGTTTCAGGGCAGGAGTTTCATGGCATGTAATTCAGGGCGTGAGTTTCAGGGCATGAGATTCAGGACATGAGTTTCAGGGCATGGTTTTCAGGTCTGTGGTTTCAGGGCATGAGATTCAGGGCAGCAGTTTCAGGGCAGGATATTCAGGGCAGGATATTCAGGCCAGGTGTTTCAGTGCAATAGTTTCAGTGCAAGGGTTTCAGGGCATGTCTTTCAGTGCATGAGTTTCAGGGCAGGAGTTTCAGAGCATGAGATTCAGGGCATGAGTTTCAGGGCAGGAGATTCACGGCTTGAGTTTAAGGTCATGAGATTTAGCGCATGAGATTCAGTGCATGAGTTTCAGGGCAGAAGTTTCAGGATATGAGATTCAGGGCAGGAGTTTCAGTGCAGGAGTTCCAGAGCATGAGATTCAGAGCAAGAGTTTCAAGGCAGGAGATTCAGGGCAGGAGTTTCAGTGCATGTGATTAAAGGCATGAGTTTCAGTGCATGAGCTTGAGGGCAGAAGTTTCAGAGCATGAAATTCAGGGCATGAGTTTCAGGTCAGGAGATTCAGGGCAGGAGTTTCAGAGCATGTGATTAAAGGCATGAGTTTCAGTGCATGAGCTTGAGGGCTGGAGTTTCAGAGCATGAAATTCAGGGCATGAGTTTGTCAGGAGATTCAGGGCAGGAGTTTCAGGGCATGTGATTCAAGGCATGAGATTCAGGGCATGAGTTTCATGGCAGGTGAGTAAGGGCATGAGATTCAGGGCATGAGTTTCAGTGCAGGAGAATCAGGGCTTGAGTTTCAGGGAATGAGATTCAGGGCATGAGTTTCAGGGCATGAATTTCAGGGCAGGAGTTTCAGGGCATGTAATTCAGTGCGTGAGTTTCAGGATATGAGATTCATGGCATCAGTTTCAGTGCAGGAGTTTCAGGGCATGAGATTCAGGGCATGAGATTCAGGACAGGAGTTTCAAGGAATGAGATTCAGGGCATGAGTTTCAGGGCATGAGTTTCAGGGCATGAGTTTCAGGGCATGAGTTTCAGAGCAGCAGTTTCAGGGCATGAGATTCAGGGCATGAGTTTCAGGTCTTGAGTTTCAGTGCATGAGTTTGAGGTCAGGGGTTTCACGGCATGAGATTCAGGGCATGAGTTTCAGGGCATGAGTTTCAGGTCTGTGGTTTCAGTGCTTGAGATTCAGGGCAGCAGTTTCAGGGCAGGAGTTTCATGGCAGGAGTTTCAGGGCATGAGATTCAGGGCATGGGTTTCAGGGCATGGGTTTCAGGTCTGTGGATTCAGGGCTTGAGATTCAGGGGTGCAGTTTCAGGGCAGGAGATTCAGGGCAGGAGATTCAGGGCAGGAGTTTCAGTGCAAGAGTTTCAGGGCATGTCTTTCAGTGCATGAGTTTCAGGGCAGGAGTTTCAGAGCATGAGATTCAATGCATGAGTTTCAGGACAGGAAATTCACGGCTTGAGTTTAAGGTCATGAGATTTAGTGCATGATATTCAGTGCATGAGTTTCAGGGCATGTAATTCAGGGCGTGAGTTTCAGGATTTGAGATTCATGGCATGAGTTTCAGTGCAGGAGTTTCAGGGCATGAGATTCAGGGCAGGAGTTTCAGAGCATGAGATTCAATGCATGAGTTTCAGGACAGGAAATTCACGGCTTGAGTTTAAGGTCATGAGATTCATGGCATGAGTTTCAGTGCAGGAGTTTCAGGGCATGAGATTCAGGGCATGAGTTTCAGGGCATGAGATTCAGGGCATGAGTTTCAGGGCAGGAATTTCAGGGCATGACTTTCAGGGCATGAGTTTCAGGGCAGGAGATTCACGGCTTGAGTTTAAGGTCATGAGATTTAGCGCATGAGATTCAGTGCATGAGTTTCAGGGCAGAAGTTTCAGGGCATGAGATTCAGGGCATGAGTTTCAGGGCATGAGATTCAGGGCATGAGTTTCAGTGCATGAGTTTGAGGGCAGGAGTTTCAGGGCGTGAGATTCAGGGCATGAGTTTCAGGGCATGAGATTCAGGGCATGAGTTTCAGGGCAGGAATTTCAGGGCATGAGTTTCAGGGCAGGAATTTCAGGGCATGACTTTCAGGGCATGAGATTCAGGGCAGGAATTTCAGGGCATGTGATTCAGATAATGAGTTTCTGGGCAGATGATTCTGGGCAGGAGTTTTAGGGCATGTGATTCAGGGAATGAGTTTCAGTGCACGAGTTTCAGGGCAGGAGTTTCAGGGTATGAGATTTAGGGCATGAGTTTCAGTGCATGAGATTCAAGGCTTGAGTTTCAGGGCAGGTGATTCAGGGCAGGAGTTTCAGGGTATGAGATTCAGGGCATGAGTTTCAGGGCAGGGGAATCAGGGCTTGAGTTTCAGAGCATAACATTCAGGGGATGAGTTTCAATGCTTGAATTTCAGGGCATAAGATTCAGGGCATGAGTTTCAGGACAGGAGATTCAGGGCATGAGGTTCAGTGCATGAGTTTGAGGGCAGGGGTTTCACGGCATGAGATTCAGGGCATGAGTTTCAGGGCATGAGATTCAGGACATGAGTTTCAGGGCATGAGTTTCAGGTCTGTGGTTTCAGTGCTTGAGATTCAGGGCAGCAGTTTCAGGGCAGGAGTTTCATGGCGGGAGTTTCAGGGCAAGAGATTCAGGGCATGGGTTTCAGGGCATGGGTTTTAGGTCTGTGGTTTCAGGGCTTGAGATTCAGGGCAGCGGTTTCAGGGCAGGAGATTCAGGGCAGGAGTTTCAGTGCAAGAGTTTCTGTGCAAGAGTTTCAGGGCATGTCTTTCAGTGCATGAGTTTCAGGGCAGGAGTTTCAGAGCATGAGATTCAGGGCATGAGTTTCAGGACAGGAAATTCACGGCTTGAGTTTAAGGACATGAGATTCAGGACATGAATTTCTGGGCATGAGTTTCAGGCAGGAGTTTCAGGGCATGTAATTCAGGGCAGAAGTTTCAGGGTATGAGATTCAGGGCCTGAGTTTCAGGGCATGAGATTCGGGGCAGGAATTTCAGGGCATGTGATTCAGATAATGTGTTTCTCGGCAGATGATTCAGGGCAGGAGTTTTAGGGAATGTGATTCAGGGCATGAGTTTCAATACATGAGTTTCAGGACAGCAGTTTCAGGGTATGAGATTCAGGGCATGAGTTTCAGTGCATGAGTTTCAGGGCAGGAGTTTCAGGGTATAAGATTTAGGGCATGAGTTTCAGTGCATGAGATTCAGGGCTTGAGTTTCAGGGCATGAGGTTCAGGGCATGATTTTCAGTGCATGAGATTCAGGGCATGAGTTTCAGTGCATGAGTTTGAGGGCAGGAGTTTCAGGGCATGAGATTCAGGGCCTGAGTTTCAGAGCATGAGATTCAGGGCAGGAATTTCAGGGCATGTGATTCAGATAATGTGTTTCTCGGCAGATGATTCAGGGCAGAAGTTTTAGGGAATGTGATTCAGGGCATGAGTTTCAGGGCATGAATTTCAGGGCAGGAGTTTCAGGGCAAGTAATTCAGTGCGTGAGTTTCAGGATATGAGATTCATGGCATCAGTTTCAGTGCAGGAGTTTCAGGGCATGAGATTCAGGGCATGAGATTCAGGACAGGAGTTTCAAGGCATGAGATTCAGGGCATGAGTTTCAGGGCATGAGTTTCAGGGCATGAGTTTCAGGGCATGAGTTTCAGAGCAGCAGTTTCAGGGCATGAGATTCAGGGCATGAGTTTCAGGTCATGAGTTTCAGTGCATGAGTTTGAGGGCAGGGGTTTCACGGCATGAGATTCAGGGCATGAGTTTCAGGGCATGAGTTTCAGGTCTGTGGTTTCAGTGCTTGAGATTCAGGGCAGCAGTTTCAGGGCAGCAGTTTCATGGCAGGAGTTTCACGGCATGAGATTCAGGTCATGGGTTTCAGGGCATGGGTTTCAGGTCTGTGGATTCAGGGCTTGAGATTCAGGGGTGCAGTTTCAGGGCAGGAGATTCAGGGCAGGAGATTCAGGGCAGGAGTTTCAGTGCAAGAGTTTCAGGGCATGTCTTTCAGTGCACGAGTTTCATGGCATGAGATTCAGGGCATGAGTTTCAGTGCATGAGTTTGAGGGCAGGAGTTTCAGGGCATGTGATTCAGATAATGTGTTTCTCGGCAGATGATTCAGGGCAGGAGTTTTAGGGAATGTGATTCAGGGCATGAGTTTCAGGGCAGCCGTTTCAGGGTATGAGATTCAGGGCATGAGTTTCAGGGCATGAGATTCAGGGCATGAGTTTCAGGGCATGAGATTCAGGCAGGAATTTCAGGGCATGTGATTCAGGGCATGAGTTTGAGGGCATGTGATTCAGGGCATGAGTTTCAGTGCATGAGTTTCAGGGCAGGAGTTTCAGGGTATAAGATTTAGGGCAGGAGTTTCAGTGCATGAGATTCAGGGCTTGAGTTTCAGGGCATGAGGTTCAGGGCATGATTTTCAGTGCATGAGATTCAGGGCATCAGTTTCAGGGCAGGAGTTTCAGTGCATGAGTTTCACGCTATGAGATTCAGGGCATGAAATTCAGGGCATGAGTTTTAGGGTAGGTGTTTCAGTGCAAGAGTTTCAAGGCATGAGATTCAGGGCATGAGTTTCAGGGCAGGAATTTCAGGGCATGACGTTCAACGCATGAGTTTCAGGGCAGGAGATTCACGGCTTGAGTTTAAGGTCATGAGATTTAGCGCATGAGATTCAGTCCATGAGTTTCAGGGCAGAAGTTTCAGGGCATGAGATTCAGCTCATGAGTTTCAGGGCAGGAGAATCAGGGCTTGAGTTTCAGGGCAGGAGTTTAAGGGCATGTAATTCAGGGCGTGAGTTTCAGTGCATGAGTTTCAGTGCATGAGTTTGAGGGCAGGAGTTTCAAGGCATGAGATTCAGGGCATGAGTTTCAGGGCAGGAGAATCAGGGATTGAGTTTCAGGGCATGAGATTCAGGACAGGTGTTTCAGTGCAAGAGTTTCAGTGCAATAGTTTCAGGGCATGTCTTTCAGTGCATGAGTTTCAGGGCAGGAGTTTCAGAGCTTGAGATTCAGGGCATGAGTTTCAGGGCAGGAGATTCACGGCTTGAGTTTAAGGTCATGAGATTTAGCGCATGAAATTCAATGCATGAGTTTCAGGGCAGAAGTTTCAGGGCATGAGATTCAGGGCATGAGATTCAGGACATGAGATTCAGGGCATGAGTTTTAGGGTTGGTGTTTCAGTGCAAGAGTTTCAGGGTATGAGATTCAGGGCATGAGTTTCAGGGCATGAGATTCAGGGCAGGTATTTCAGAGCATGTGATTCAGATAATGATTTCTGGGCAGATGATTCAGGGCATGAGATTCAGTGCATGAGATTCAGGGCTTGAGTTTCAGGGCATGAGGTTCAGGGCATGAGTTTCAGTGCATGAGATTCAGGGCATCAGTTTCAGAGCAGGAGTTTCAGTGCATGAGATTCACGGCATGAGTTTTAGGGTAGGTGTTTCAGTGCAAGAGTTTCAGGGCATGAGATTCAGGGCATGAGTTTCAGGGCAGGAAATTCAGGGCATGACATTCAGGGCATGTGTTTCAGTGCAAGAGTTTGAGGGCATGAGATTCAGGGCATGAGTTTCAAGGCAGGAGATTCAGGGCAGGAGATTCAGGGATGAGATTCGGGGCTTGAGTTTCAAGGCAGGTGTTTTAGGGAACGTATTTAAGTTCAGGAGTTTCAGGGCAGGAGATTCAGAGCATGAGTTTCAGTGCATGAGTTTGAGTGCAGGAGTTTCACGGCATCAGATTCAGGGCATGAGATTCACGACATGAGTTTCAGGGCATGGGTTTCAGGTCTGGGGTTTCAGGTCTGTTGTTTCAGGGCTTGAGATTCAGGGCAGCAGTTTCAGGGCATGGGTTTCAGGTCTGGGGTTTCAGGGCTTGAGATTCAGGGCAGGTGTTTCAGTGCAAGAGTTTCAGTGCAAGAGTTTCAGGGCATGTCTTCCAGTGCATGAGTTTCAGGGCAGGAGTTTCAGGGTATAAGATTTAGGGCATGAGTTTCAGTGCATGAGATTCAGGGCTTGAGTTTCAGGGCATGAGGTTCAGGGCATGATTTTCAGTGCATGAGATTCAGGGCATGAGTTTCAGTGCATGAGTTTGAGGGCAGGAGTTTCAGGGCATGAGATTCAGGGCCTGAGTTTCAGAGCATGAGATTCAGGGCAGGAATTTCAGGGCATGTGATTCAGATAATGTGTTTCTCGGCAGATGATTCAGGGCAGAAGTTTTAGGGAATGTGATTCAGGGCATGAGTTTCAGGGCATGAATTTCAGGGCAGGAGTTTCAGGGCAAGTAATTCAGTGCGTGAGTTTCAGGATATGAGATTCATGGCATCAGTTTCAGTGCAGGAGTTTCAGGGCATGAGATTCAGGGCATGAGATTCAGGACAGGAGTTTCAAGGCATGAGATTCAGGGCATGAGTTTCAGGGCATGAGTTTCAGGGCATGAGTTTCAGGGCATGAGTTTCAGAGCAGCAGTTTCAGGGCATGAGATTCAGGGCATGAGTTTCAGGTCATGAGTTTCAGTGCATGAGTTTGAGGGCAGGGGTTTCACGGCATGAGATTCAGGGCATGAGTTTCAGGGCATGAGTTTCAGGTCTGTGGTTTCAGTGCTTGAGATTCAGGGCAGCAGTTTCAGGGCAGCAGTTTCATGGCAGGAGTTTCACGGCATGAGATTCAGGTCATGGGTTTCAGGGCATGGGTTTCAGGTCTGTGGATTCAGGGCTTGAGATTCAGGGGTGCAGTTTCAGGGCAGGAGATTCAGGGCAGGAGATTCAGGGCAGGAGTTTCAGTGCAAGAGTTTCAGGGCATGTCTTTCAGTGCACGAGTTTCATGGCATGAGATTCAGGGCATGAGTTTCAGTGCATGAGTTTGAGGGCAGGAGTTTCAGGGCATGTGATTCAGATAATGTGTTTCTCGGCAGATGATTCAGGGCAGGAGTTTTAGGGAATGTGATTCAGGGCATGAGTTTCAGGGCAGCCGTTTCAGGGTATGAGATTCAGGGCATGAGTTTCAGGGCATGAGATTCAGGGCATGAGTTTCAGGGCATGAGATTCAGGCAGGAATTTCAGGGCATGTGATTCAGGGCATGAGTTTGAGGGCATGTGATTCAGGGCATGAGTTTCAGTGCATGAGTTTCAGGGCAGGAGTTTCAGGGTATAAGATTTAGGGCAGGAGTTTCAGTGCATGAGATTCAGGGCTTGAGTTTCAGGGCATGAGGTTCAGGGCATGATTTTCAGTGCATGAGATTCAGGGCATCAGTTTCAGGGCAGGAGTTTCAGTGCATGAGTTTCACGCTATGAGATTCAGGGCATGAAATTCAGGGCATGAGTTTTAGGGTAGGTGTTTCAGTGCAAGAGTTTCAAGGCATGAGATTCAGGGCATGAGTTTCAGGGCAGGAATTTCAGGGCATGACGTTCAACGCATGAGTTTCAGGGCAGGAGATTCACGGCTTGAGTTTAAGGTCATGAGATTTAGCGCATGAGATTCAGTCCATGAGTTTCAGGGCAGAAGTTTCAGGGCATGAGATTCAGCTCATGAGTTTCAGGGCAGGAGAATCAGGGCTTGAGTTTCAGGGCAGGAGTTTAAGGGCATGTAATTCAGGGCGTGAGTTTCAGTGCATGAGTTTCAGTGCATGAGTTTGAGGGCAGGAGTTTCAAGGCATGAGATTCAGGGCATGAGTTTCAGGGCAGGAGAATCAGGGATTGAGTTTCAGGGCATGAGATTCAGGACAGGTGTTTCAGTGCAAGAGTTTCAGTGCAATAGTTTCAGGGCATGTCTTTCAGTGCATGAGTTTCAGGGCAGGAGTTTCAGAGCTTGAGATTCAGGGCATGAGTTTCAGGGCAGGAGATTCACGGCTTGAGTTTAAGGTCATGAGATTTAGCGCATGAAATTCAATGCATGAGTTTCAGGGCAGAAGTTTCAGGGCATGAGATTCAGGGCATGAGATTCAGGACATGAGATTCAGGGCATGAGTTTTAGGGTTGGTGTTTCAGTGCAAGAGTTTCAGGGTATGAGATTCAGGGCATGAGTTTCAGGGCATGAGATTCAGGGCAGGTATTTCAGAGCATGTGATTCAGATAATGATTTCTGGGCAGATGATTCAGGGCATGAGATTCAGTGCATGAGATTCAGGGCTTGAGTTTCAGGGCATGAGGTTCAGGGCATGAGTTTCAGTGCATGAGATTCAGGGCATCAGTTTCAGAGCAGGAGTTTCAGTGCATGAGATTCACGGCATGAGTTTTAGGGTAGGTGTTTCAGTGCAAGAGTTTCAGGGCATGAGATTCAGGGCATGAGTTTCAGGGCAGGAAATTCAGGGCATGACATTCAGGGCATGTGTTTCAGTGCAAGAGTTTGAGGGCATGAGATTCAGGGCATGAGTTTCAAGGCAGGAGATTCAGGGCAGGAGATTCAGGGATGAGATTCGGGGCTTGAGTTTCAAGGCAGGTGTTTTAGGGAACGTATTTAAGTTCAGGAGTTTCAGGGCAGGAGATTCAGAGCATGAGTTTCAGTGCATGAGTTTGAGTGCAGGAGTTTCACGGCATCAGATTCAGGGCATGAGATTCACGACATGAGTTTCAGGGCATGGGTTTCAGGTCTGGGGTTTCAGGTCTGTTGTTTCAGGGCTTGAGATTCAGGGCAGCAGTTTCAGGGCATGGGTTTCAGGTCTGGGGTTTCAGGGCTTGAGATTCAGGGCAGGTGTTTCAGTGCAAGAGTTTCAGTGCAAGAGTTTCAGGGCATGTCTTCCAGTGCATGAGTTTCAGGGCAGGAGTTTCAGAGCTTGAGATTCAGGGCATGAGTTTCAGGGCAGGAGATTCACGGCTTGAGTTTAAGGTCATGAGATTTAGCGCATGAAATTCAATGCATGAGTTTCAGGGCAGGAGTTTCAGGGCATGAGATTCAGGGCATGAGTTTTAGGGTTGGTGTTTCAGGGCATGAGTTTCAGGGCAGGAATTTCAGGGCATGACATTCAGGGCATGTATTTCAGTGCAAGAGTTTGAGGGCATGAGATTCAGGGCTTGAGTTTCAAGGCAGGAGATTCAGGGCAGGAGATTCAGGGCATGAGATTCGGGGCTTGAGTTTCAAGGCAGGTGTTTTAGGGGCATGAGTTTCAGGACAGGAGATTCAGGACATGAGTTTCAGGGCATGGTTTTCAGGTCTGTGGTTTCAGGGCTTGAGTTTCAGGGCATGAGGTTCAGGGCATGATTTTCAGTGCATGAGATTCAGGGCATCAGTTTCAGGGCAGTAGTTTCAGTGCATGAGTTTCACGGTATGAGATTCAGGGCATGAAATTCAGGGCATGAGTTTTAGGGTAGGTGTTTCAGTGCAAGAGTTTCAGGGCATGAGATTCAGGGCAAGAGTTTCAGGGCAGGAATTTCAGGGCATGACATTCAGGGCATGAGTTTCAGTGCAGGAG
The DNA here is from genome assembly GCF_030028105.1 of Mobula birostris. Classification (NCBI taxonomy): domain Eukaryota; kingdom Metazoa; phylum Chordata; class Chondrichthyes; order Myliobatiformes; family Myliobatidae; genus Mobula; species Mobula birostris. Next base: position 86,583 of record NW_027278508.1, read on the forward strand.
AATCAGGGCTTGAGTTTCAGGGAATGAGATTCAGGGCATGAGTTTCAGGGCATGAATTTCAGGGCAGGAGTTTCAGGGCATGTAATTCAGTGCGTGAGTTTCAGGATATGAGATTCATGGCATCAGTTTCAGTGCAGGAGTTTCAGGGTATGAGATTCAGGGCATGAGATTCAGGACAGGAGTTTCAAGGCATGAGATTCAGGGCATGAGTTTCAGGGCATGAGTTTCAGAGCAGCAGTTTCAGGGCATGAGATTCAGGGCATGAGTTTCAGGTCTTGAGTTTCAGTGCATGAGTTTGAGGTCAGGGGTTTCACGGCATGAGATTCAGGGCATGAGTTTCAGGGCATGAGTTTCAGGTCTGTGGTTTCAGTGCTTGAGATTCAGGGCAGCAGTTTCAGGGCAGGAGTTTCATGGCAGGAGTTTCAGGGCATGAGATTCAGGGCATGGGTTTCAGGGCATGGGTTTCAGGTCTGTGGATTCAGGGCTTGAGATTCAGGGGTGCAGTTTCAGGGCAGGAGATTCAGGGCAGGAGATTCAGGGCAGGAGTTTCAGTGCAAGAGTTTCAGGGCATGTCTTTCAGTGCATGAGTTTCAGGGCAGGAGTTTCAGAGCATGAGATTCAATGCATGAGTTTCAGGACAGGAAATTCACGGCTTGAGTTTAAGGTCATGAGATTTAGTGCATGATATTCAGTGCATGAGTTTCAGGGCATGTAATTCAGGGCGTGAGTTTCAGGATTTGAGATTCATGGCATGAGTTTCAGTGCAGGAGTTTCAGGGCATGAGATTCAGGGCATGAGTTTCAGGGCATGAGATTCAGGGCATGAGTTTCAGGGCAGGAATTTCAGGGCATGACTTTCAGGGCATGAGTTTCAGGGCAGGAGATTCACGGCTTGAGTTTAAGGTCATGAGATTTAGCGCATGAGATTCAGTGCATGAGTTTCAGGGCAGAAGTTTCAGGGCATGTCTTTCAGTGCATGTGTTTCAGGGCAGGAGAATCAGGGCTTGAGTTTCAGGACATGAGTTTCAGGGCAGGAGTTTCATGGCATGTAATTCAGGGCGTGAGTTTCAGGGCATGAGATTCAGAACTTGACTTTCAGGGCATGAGTTTCAGGTCTGTTGTTTCCGGTCTTGAGATTCAGCGCAGCAGTTTCAGAGCTGCAGTTTCAGGGCATGAGATTCAGGGCATGAGTTTCAGGGCATGAGTTTCAGGGCAGGAGTTTCAGGTTATGAGATTCAGGGCATGAGTGTAAGGGCAGGAATTTCAGGGCATGACATTCAGGGCATGTGTTTTAGGGCTGGTGTTTCAGTGCAAGAGTTCGAGGGCATGAGATTCAGGGCATGAGTTTCAAAGCAGGAGATTCAGGGCAGGAGATACAAAGCATGAGATTCGTGGCTTGAGTTTCAGGGCAGGTGTTTTAGGGCACGTGTTTCAGTGCAGGAGTTTTAGGGCAGGAGATTCAGGGCATGAGTTTCAGTGCATGAGTTTGAGGGCAGGAGTTTCAGGGCATGGGTTTCAGGTGTGTGGTTTCAGGGCTTGAGATTCAGGGCAGCAGTTAATGCAGGAGATTCAGGGCAGGAGATTCAGGGAAGGAGTTTCAGTGCAAGAGTTTCAGTGCAAGAGTTTCAGGGCATGTCTTTCAGTGCATGAGTTTCAGGACAGGAGTTTCAGGGCAGAAGTTTCAGGGCATGTAATTCAGGGCGTGAGTTTCAGGATATGAGATTCATGGCATGAGTTTCAGTGCAGGAGTTCCAGAGCATGAGATTGAGAGCAAGAGTTTCAAGGCAGGAGATTCAGGGCAGGAGTTTCATTGCATGTGATTAAAGGCATGAGTTTCAGTGCATGAGCTTGAGGGCAGAAGTTTCAGAGCATGAAATTCAGGGCATGAGTTTCAGGTCAGGAGATTCAGGGCAGGAGTTTCAGTGCATGTGATTAAAGGCATGAGTTTCAGTGCATGAGCTTGAGGGCTGGAGTTTCAGAGCATGAAATTCAGGGCATGAGTTTCATGGCAGGTGATTCAGGGCATGAGATTCAGGGCATGAGTTTCAGTGCAGGAGAATCAGGGCTTGAGTTTCAGGGAATGAGATTCAGGGCATGAGTTTCAGGGCATGAATTTCAGGGCAGGAGTTTCAGGGCATGTAATTCAGTGCGTGAGTTTCAGGATATGAGATTCATGGCATCAGTTTCAGTGCAGGAGTTTCAGGGCATGAGATTCAGGGCATGAGATTCAGGACAGGAGTTTCAAGGCATGAGATTCAGGGCATGAGTTTCAGGGCATGAGTTTCAGGGCATGAGTTTCAGAGCAGCAGTTTCAGGGCATGAGATTCAGGGCATGAGTTTCAGGTCATGAGTTTCAGTGCATGAGTTTGAGGGCAGGGGTTTCACGGCATGAGATTCAGGGCAGCAGTTTCAGGGCAGGAGTTTCATGGCAGGAGTTTCAGGGCATGAGATTCAGGGCATGAGTTTCAGGTCATGAGTTTCAGGGCATGAGTTTCAGGTCTGTGGTTTCAGTGCTTGAGATTCAGGGCAGCAGTTTCAGGGCAGGAGTTTCATGGCAGGAGTTTCAGGGCATGAGATTCAGGGCATGGGTTTCAGGGCATGGGTTTCAGGTCTGTGGATTCAGGGCTTGAGATTCAGGGGTGCAGTTTCAGGGCAGGAGATTCAGGGCAGGAGATTCAGGGCAGGAGTTTCAGTGCAAGAGTTTCAGGGCATGTCTTTCAGTGCACGAGTTTCATGGCATGAGATTCAGGGCATGAGTTTCAGTGCATGAGTTTGAGGGCAGGAGTTTCAGGGCATGTGATTCAGATAATGTGTTTCTCGGCAGATGATTCAGGGCAGGAGTTTTAGGGAATGTGATTCAGGGCATGAGTTTCAATACATGAGTTTCAGGGCAGCCGTTTCAGGGTATGAGATTCAGGGCATGAGTTTCAGGGCATGAGATTCAGGGCATGAGTTTCAGGGCATTAGATTCAGGCAGGAATTTCAGGGCATGTGATTCAGGGCATGAGTTCCTGTGCAGATGATTCAGGGCAGGAGTTTGAGGGCATGTGATTCAGGGCATGAGTTTCAGTGCATGAGTTTCAGGGCAGGAGTTTCAGGGTATAAGATTTAGGGCATGATTTTCAGTGCATGAGATTCAGGGCATCAGTTTCAGGGCAGGAGTTTCAGTGCATGAGTTTCACGCTATGAGATTCAGGGCATGAGTGTAAGGGCAGGAATTTCAGGGCATGACATTCAGGGCATGTGTTTTAGGGCTGGTGTTTCAGTGCAAGAGTTCGAGGGCATGAGATTCAGGGCATGAGTTTCAAAGCAGGAGATTCAGGGCAGGAGATACAAAGCATGAGATTCGTGGCTTGAGTTTCAGGGCAGGTGTTTTAGGGCACGTGTTTCAGTGCAGGAGTTTTAGGGCAGGAGATTCAGGGCATGAGTTTCAGTGCATGAGTTTGAGGGCAGGAGTTTCAGGGCATGGGTTTCAGGTGTGTGGTTTCAGGGCTTGAGATTCAGGGCAGCAGTTAATGCAGGAGATTCAGGGCAGGAGATTCAGGGAAGGAGTTTCAGTGCAAGAGTTTCAGTGCAAGAGTTTCAGGGCATGTCTTTCAGTGCATGAGTTTCAGGACAGGAGTTTCAGGGCAGAAGTTTCAGGGCATGTAATTCAGGGCGTGAGTTTCAGGATATGAGATTCATGGCATGAGTTTCAGTGCAGGAGTTCCAGAGCATGAGATTGAGAGCAAGAGTTTCAAGGCAGGAGATTCAGGGCAGGAGTTTCATTGCATGTGATTAAAGGCATGAGTTTCAGTGCATGAGCTTGAGGGCAGAAGTTTCAGAGCATGAAATTCAGGGCATGAGTTTCAGGTCAGGAGATTCAGGGCAGGAGTTTCAGTGCATGTGATTAAAGGCATGAGTTTCAGTGCATGAGCTTGAGGGCTGGAGTTTCAGAGCATGAAATTCAGGGCATGAGTTTCATGGCAGGTGATTCAGGGCATGAGATTCAGGGCATGAGTTTCAGTGCAGGAGAATCAGGGCTTGAGTTTCAGGGAATGAGATTCAGGGCATGAGTTTCAGGGCATGAATTTCAGGGCAGGAGTTTCAGGGCATGTAATTCAGTGCGTGAGTTTCAGGATATGAGATTCATGGCATCAGTTTCAGTGCAGGAGTTTCAGGGCATGAGATTCAGGGCATGAGATTCAGGACAGGAGTTTCAAGGCATGAGATTCAGGGCATGAGTTTCAGGGCATGAGTTTCAGGGCATGAGTTTCAGAGCAGCAGTTTCAGGGCATGAGATTCAGGGCATGAGTTTCAGGTCATGAGTTTCAGTGCATGAGTTTGAGGGCAGGGGTTTCACGGCATGAGATTCAGGGCATGAGTTTCAGGGCATGAGTTTCAGGTCTGTGGTTTCAGTGCTTGAGATTCAGGGCAGCAGTTTCAGGGCAGGAGTTTCATGGCAGGAGTTTCAGGGCATGAGATTCAGGGCATGGGTTTCAGGGCATGGGTTTCAGGTCTGTGGATTCAGGGCTTGAGATTCAGGGGTGCAGTTTCAGGGCAGGAGATTCAGGGCAGGAGATTCAGGGCAGGAGTTTCAGTGCAAGAGTTTCAGGGCATGTCTTTCAGTGCACGAGTTTCATGGCATGAGATTCAGGGCATGAGTTTCAGTGCATGAGTTTGAGGGCAGGAGTTTCAGGGCATGTGATTCAGATAATGTGTTTCTCGGCAGATGATTCAGGGCAGGAGTTTTAGGGAATGTGATTCAGGGCATGAGTTTCAATACATGAGTTTCAGGGCAGCCGTTTCAGGGTATGAGATTCAGGGCATGAGTTTCAGGGCATGAGATTCAGGGCATGAGTTTCAGGGCATTAGATTCAGGCAGGAATTTCAGGGCATGTGATTCAGGGCATGAGTTCCTGTGCAGATGATTCAGGGCAGGAGTTTGAGGGCATGTGATTCAGGGCATGAGTTTCAGTGCATGAGTTTCAGGGCAGGAGTTTCAGGGTATAAGATTTAGGGCATGATTTTCAGTGCATGAGATTCAGGGCATCAGTTTCAGGGCAGGAGTTTCAGTGCATGAGTTTCACGCTATGAGATTCAGGGCATGAAATTCAGGGCATGAGTTTTAGGGTAGGTGTTTCAGTGCAAGAGTTTCAAGGCATGAGATTCAGGGCATGAGTTTCAGGGCAGGAATTTCAGGGCATGACGTTCAGCGCATGAGTTTCAGGGCAGGAGATTCACGGCTTGAGTTTAAGGTCATGAGATTTAGCGCATGAGATTCAGTCCAGGAGTTTCAGGGCAGAAGTTTCAGGGCATGAGATTCAGCTCATGAGTTTCAGGGCAGGAGAATCAGGGCTTGAGTTTCAGGGCAGGAGTTTAAGGGCATGTAATTCAGGGCGTGAGTTTCAGTGCATGAGTTTCAGTGCATGAGTTTGAGGGCAGGAGTTTCAAGGCATGAGATTCAGGGCATGAGTTTCAGGGCAGGAGAATCAGGGATTGAGTTTCAGGGCATGAGATTCAGGACAGGTGTTTCAGTGCAAGAGTTTCAGTGCAATAGTTTCAGGGCATGTCTTTCAGTGCATGAGTTTCAGGGCAGGAGTTTCAGAGCTTGAGATTCAGGGCATGAGTTTCAGGGCAGGAGATTCACGGCTTGAGTTTAAGGTCATGAGATTTAGCGCATGAAATTCAATGCATGAGTTTCAGGGCAGAAGTTTCAGGGCATGAGATTCAGGGCATGAGATTCAGGACATGAGATTCAGGGCATGAGTTTTAGGGTTGGTGTTTCAGTGCAAGAGTTTCAGGGTATGAGATTCAGGGCATGAGTTTCAGGGCATGAGATTCAGGGCAGGTATTTCAGAGCATGTGATTCAGATAATGATTTCTGGGCAGATGATTCAGGGCATGAGATTCAGTGCATGAGATTCAGGGCTTGAGTTTCAGGGCATGAGGTTCAGGGCATGAGTTTCAGTGCATGAGATTCAGGGCATCAGTTTCAGAGCAGGAGTTTCAGTGCATGAGATTCACGGCATGAGTTTTAGGGTAGGTGTTTCAGTGCAAGAGTTTCAGGGCATGAGATTCAGGGCATGAGTTTCAGGGCAGGAAATTCAGGGCATGACATTCAGGGCATGTGTTTCAGTGCAAGAGTTTGAGGGCATGAGATTCAGGGCATGAGTTTCAAGGCAGGAGATTCAGGGCAGGAGATTCAGGGATGAGATTCGGGGCTTGAGTTTCAAGGCAGGTGTTTTAGGGAACGTATTTAAGTTCAGGAGTTTCAGGGCAGGAGATTCAGAGCATGAGTTTCAGTGCATGAGTTTGAGTGCAGGAGTTTCACGGCATCAGATTCAGGGCATGAGATTCACGACATGAGTTTCAGGGCATGGGTTTCAGGTCTGGGGTTTCAGGTCTGTTGTTTCAGGGCTTGAGATTCAGGGCAGCAGTTTCAGGGCATGGGTTTCAGGTCTGGGGTTTCAGGTCTGTTGTTTCAGGGCTTGAGATTCAGGGCAGGTGTTTCAGTGCAAGAGTTTCAGTGCAAGAGTTTCAGGGCATGTCTTTCAGTGCATGAGTTTCAGGGCAGGAGTTTCAGAGCTTGAGATTCAGGGCATGAGTTTCAGGGCAGGAGATTCACGGCTTGAGTTTAAGGTCATGAGATTTAGCGCATGAAATTCAATGCATGAGTTTCAGGGCAGGAGTTTCAGGGCATGAGATTCAGGGCATGAGATTCAGGGCATGAGTTTTAGGGTTGGTGTTTCAGGGCATGAGTTTCAGGGCAGGAATTTCAGGGCATGACATTCAGGGCATGTATTTCAGTGCAAGAGTTTGAGGGCATGAGATTCAGGGCTTGAGTTTCAAGGCAGGAGATTCAGGGCAGGAGATTCAGGGCATGAGATTCGGGGCTTGAGTTTCAAGGCAGGTGTTTTAGGGGCATGAGTTTCAGGACAGGAGATTCAGGACATGAGTTTCAGGGCATGGTTTTCAGGTCTGTGGTTTCAGGGCTTGAGTTTCAGGGCATGAGGTTCAGGGCATGATTTTCAGTGCATGAGATTCAGGGCATCAGTTTCAGGGCAGTAGTTTCAGTGCATGAGTTTCACGGTATGAGATTCAGGGCATGAAATTCAGGGCATGAGTTTTAGGGTAGGTGTTTCAGTGCAAGAGTTTCAGGGCATGAGATTCAGGGCAAGAGTTTCAGGGCAGGAATTTCAGGGCATGACATTCAGGGCATGAGTTTCAGTGCAGGAGAATCAGGGCTTGAGTTTCAGGGAATGAGATTTAGCGCATGAGATTCAGTGCATGAGTTTCAGGGCAGAAGTTTCAGGGCATGACTTTCAGTGCATGTGTTTCAGGGCAGGAGAATCAGGGCTTGAGTTTCAGGACATGAGTTTCAGGGCATGAATTTCAGGGCAGGAGTTTCAGGGCATGTAATTCAGTGCGTGAGTTTCAGGATATGAGATTCATGGCATCAGTTTCAGTGCAGGAGTTTCAGGGTATGAGATTCAGGGCATGAGATTCAGGACAGGAGTTTCAAGGCATGAGATTCAGGGCATGAGTTTCAGGGCATGAGTTTCAGAGCAGCAGTTTCAGGGCATGAGATTCAGGGCATGAGTTTCAGGTCTTGAGTTTCAGTGCATGAGTTTGAGGTCAGGGGTTTCACGGCATGAGATTCAGGGCATGAGTTTCAGGGCATGAGTTTCAGGTCTGTGGTTTCAGTGCTTGAGATTCAGGGCAGCAGTTTCAGGGCAGGAGTTTCATGGCAGGAGTTTCAGGGCATGAGATTCAGGGCATGGGTTTCAGGGCATGGGTTTCAGGTCTGTGGATTCAGGGCTTGAGATTCAGGGGTGCAGTTTCAGGGCAGGAGATTCAGGGCAGGAGATTCAGGGCAGGAGTTTCAGTGCAAGAGTTTCAGGGCATGTCTTTCAGTGCATGAGTTTCAGGGCAGGAGTTTCAGAGCATGAGATTCAATGCATGAGTTTCAGGACAGGAAATTCACGGCTTGAGTTTAAGGTCATGAGATTTAGTGCATGATATTCAGTGCATGAGTTTCAGGGCATGTAATTCAGGGCGTGAGTTTCAGGATTTGAGATTCATGGCATGAGTTTCAGTGCAGGAGTTTCAGGGCATGAGATTCAGGGCATGAGTTTCAGGGCATGAGATTCAGGGCATGAGTTTCAGGGCAGGAATTTCAGGGCATGACTTTCAGGGCATGAGTTTCAGGGCAGGAGATTCACGGCTTGAGTTTAAGGTCATGAGATTTAGCGCATGAGATTCAGTGCATGAGTTTCAGGGCAGAAGTTTCAGGGCATGTCTTTCAGTGCATGTGTTTCAGGGCAGGAGAATCAGGGCTTGAGTTTCAGGACATGAGTTTCAGGGCAGGAGTTTCATGGCATGTAATTCAGGGCGTGAGTTTCAGGGCATGAGATTCAGAACTTGACTTTCAGGGCATGAGTTTCAGGTCTGTTGTTTCCGGTCTTGAGATTCAGCGCAGCAGTTTCAGAGCTGCAGTTTCAGGGCATGAGATTCAGGGCATGAGTTTCAGGGCATGAGTTTCAGGGCAGGAGTTTCAGGTTATGAGATTCAGGGCATGAGTGTAAGGGCAGGAATTTCAGGGCATGACATTCAGGGCATGTGTTTTAGGGCTGGTGTTTCAGTGCAAGAGTTCGAGGGCATGAGATTCAGGGCATGAGTTTCAAAGCAGGAGATTCAGGGCAGGAGATACAAAGCATGAGATTCGTGGCTTGAGTTTCAGGGCAGGTGTTTTAGGGCACGTGTTTCAGTGCAGGAGTTTTAGGGCAGGAGATTCAGGGCATGAGTTTCAGTGCATGAGTTTGAGGGCAGGAGTTTCAGGGCATGGGTTTCAGGTGTGTGGTTTCAGGGCTTGAGATTCAGGGCAGCAGTTAATGCAGGAGATTCAGGGCAGGAGATTCAGGGAAGGAGTTTCAGTGCAAGAGTTTCAGTGCAAGAGTTTCAGGGCATGTCTTTCAGTGCATGAGTTTCAGGACAGGAGTTTCAGGGCAGAAGTTTCAGGGCATGTAATTCAGGGCGTGAGTTTCAGGATATGAGATTCATGGCATGAGTTTCAGTGCAGGAGTTCCAGAGCATGAGATTGAGAGCAAGAGTTTCAAGGCAGGAGATTCAGGGCAGGAGTTTCATTGCATGTGATTAAAGGCATGAGTTTCAGTGCATGAGCTTGAGGGCAGAAGTTTCAGAGCATGAAATTCAGGGCATGAGTTTCAGGTCAGGAGATTCAGGGCAGGAGTTTCAGTGCATGTGATTAAAGGCATGAGTTTCAGTGCATGAGCTTGAGGGCTGGAGTTTCAGAGCATGAAATTCAGGGCATGAGTTTCATGGCAGGTGATTCAGGGCATGAGATTCAGGGCATGAGTTTCAGTGCAGGAGAATCAGGGCTTGAGTTTCAGGGAATGAGATTCAGGGCATGAGTTTCAGGGCATGAATTTCAGGGCAGGAGTTTCAGGGCATGTAATTCAGTGCGTGAGTTTCAGGATATGAGATTCATGGCATCAGTTTCAGTGCAGGAGTTTCAGGGCATGAGATTCAGGGCATGAGATTCAGGACAGGAGTTTCAAGGCATGAGATTCAGGGCATGAGTTTCAGGGCATGAGTTTCAGGGCATGAGTTTCAGAGCAGCAGTTTCAGGGCATGAGATTCAGGGCATGAGTTTCAGGTCATGAGTTTCAGTGCATGAGTTTGAGGGCAGGGGTTTCACGGCATGAGATTCAGGGCATGAGTTTCAGGGCATGAGTTTCAGGTCTGTGGTTTCAGTGCTTGAGATTCAGGGCAGCAGTTTCAGGGCAGGAGTTTCATGGCAGGAGTTTCAGGGCATGAGATTCAGGGCATGGGTTTCAGGGCATGGGTTTCAGGTCTGTGGATTCAGGGCTTGAGATTCAGGGGTGCAGTTTCAGGGCAGGAGATTCAGGGCAGGAGATTCAGGGCAGGAGTTTCAGTGCAAGAGTTTCAGGGCATGTCTTTCAGTGCACGAGTTTCATGGCATGAGATTCAGGGCATGAGTTTCAGTGCATGAGTTTGAGGGCAGGAGTTTCAGGGCATGTGATTCAGATAATGTGTTTCTCGGCAGATGATTCAGGGCAGGAGTTTTAGGGAATGTGATTCAGGGCATGAGTTTCAATACATGAGTTTCAGGGCAGCCGTTTCAGGGTATGAGATTCAGGGCATGAGTTTCAGGGCATGAGATTCAGGGCATGAGTTTCAGGGCATGAGATTCAGGCAGGAATTTCAGGGCATGTGATTCAGGGCATGAGTTCCTGTGCAGATGATTCAGGGCAGGAGTTTGAGGGCATGTGATTCAGGGCATGAGTTTCAGTGCATGAGTTTCAGGGCAGGAGTTTCAGGGTATAAGATTTAGGGCATGATTTTCAGTGCATGAGATTCAGGGCATCAGTTTCAGGGCAGGAGTTTCAGTGCATGAGTTTCACGCTATGAGATTCAGGGCATGAAATTCAGGGCATGAGTTTTAGGGTAGGTGTTTCAGTGCAAGAGTTTCAAGGCATGAGATTCAGGGCATGAGTTTCAGGGCAGGAATTTCAGGGCATGACGTTCAGCGCATGAGTTTCAGGGCAGGAGATTCACGGCTTGAGTTTAAGGTCATGAGATTTAGCGCATGAGATTCAGTCCAGGAGTTTCAGGGCAGAAGTTTCAGGGCATGAGATTCAGCTCATGAGTTTCAGGGCAGGAGAATCAGGGCTTGAGTTTCAGGGCAGGAGTTTAAGGGCATGTAATTCAGGGCGTGAGTTTCAGTGCATGAGTTTCAGTGCATGAGTTTGAGGGCAGGAGTTTCAAGGCATGAGATTCAGGGCATGAGTTTCAGGGCAGGAGAATCAGGGATTGAGTTTCAGGGCATGAGATTCAGGACAGGTGTTTCAGTGCAAGAGTTTCAGTGCAATAGTTTCAGGGCATGTCTTTCAGTGCATGAGTTTCAGGGCAGGAGTTTCAGAGCTTGAGATTCAGGGCATGAGTTTCAGGGCAGGAGATTCACGGCTTGAGTTTAAGGTCATGAGATTTAGCGCATGAAATTCAATGCATGAGTTTCAGGGCAGAAGTTTCAGGGCATGAGATTCAGGGCATGAGATTCAGGACATGAGATTCAGGGCATGAGTTTTAGGGTTGGTGTTTCAGTGCAAGAGTTTCAGGGTATGAGATTCAGGGCATGAGTTTCAGGGCATGAGATTCAGGGCGGGTATTTCAGAGCATGTGATTCAGATAATGATTTCTGGGCAGATGATTCAGGGCATGAGATTCAGTGCATGAGATTCAGGGCTTGAGTTTCAGGGCATGAGGTTCAGGGCATGAGTTTCAGTGCATGAGATTCAGGGCATCAGTTTCAGAGCAGGAGTTTCAGTGCATGAGATTCACGGCATGAGTTTTAGGGTAGGTGTTTCAGTGCAAGAGTTTCAGGGCATGAGATTCAGGGCATGAGTTTCAGGGCAGGAAATTCAGGGCATGACATTCAGGGCATGTGTTTCAGTGCAAGAGTTTGAGGGCATGAGATTCAGGGCATGAGTTTCAAGGCAGGAGATTCAGGGCAGGAGATTCAGGGATGAGATTCGGGGCTTGAGTTTCAAGGCAGGTGTTTTAGGGAACGTATTTAAGTTCAGGAGTTTCAGGGCAGGAGATTCAGAGCATGAGTTTCAGTGCATGAGTTTGAGTGCAGGAGTTTCACGGCATCAGATTCAGGGCATGAGATTCACGACATGAGTTTCAGGGCATGGGTTTCAGGTCTGGGGTTTCAGGTCTGTTGTTTCAGGGCTTGAGATTCAGGGCAGCAGTTTCAGGGCATGGGTTTCAGGTCTGGGGTTTCAGGTCTGTTGTTTCAGGGCTTGAGATTCAGGGCAGGTGTTTCAGTGCAAGAGTTTCAGTGCAAGAGTTTCAGGGCATGTCTTTCAGTGCATGAGTTTCAGGGCAGGAGTTTCAGAGCTTGAGATTCAGGGCATGAGTTTCAGGGCAGGAGATTCACGGCTTGAGTTTAAGGTCATGAGATTTAGCGCATGAAATTCAATGCATGAGTTTCAGGGCAGGAGTTTCAGGGCATGAGATTCAGGGCATGAGATTCAGGGCATGAGTTTTAGGGTTGGTGTTTCAGGGCATGAGTTTCAGGGCAGGAATTTCAGGGCATGACATTCAGGGCATGTATTTCAGTGCAAGAGTTTGAGGGCATGAGATTCAGGGCTTGAGTTTCAAGGCAGGAGATTCAGGGCAGGAGATTCAGGGCATGAGATTCGGGGCTTGAGTTTCAAGGCAGGTGTTTTAGGGGCATGAGTTTCAGGACAGGAGATTCAGGGCATGAGTTTCAGGGCAGGAATTTCAGGGCATGACATTCAGGGCATGTATTTCAGTGCAAGAGTTTGAGGGCATGAGATTCAGGGCTTGAGTTTCAAGGCAGGAGATTCAGGGCAGGAGATTCAGGGCATGAGATTCGGGGCTTGAGTTTCAAGGCAGGTGTTTTAGGGGCATGAGTTTCAGGACAGGAGATTCAGGACATGAGTTTCAGGGCATGGTTTTCAGGTCTGTGGTTTCAGGGCTTGAGTTTCAGGGCATGAGGTTCAGGGCATGATTTTCAGTGCATGAGATTCAGGGCATCAGTTTCAGGGCAGTAGTTTCAGTGCATGAGTTTCACGGTATGAGATTCAGGGCATGAAATTCAGGGCATGAGTTTTAGGGTAGGTGTTTCAGTGCAAGAGTTTCAGGGCATGAGATTCAGGGCAAGAGTTTCAGGGCAGGAATTTCAGGGCATGACATTCAGGGCATGAGTTTCAGGCCAGGAGATTCACGGCTTGAGTTTAAGGTCATGAGATTTAGCGCATGAGATTCAGTGCATGAGTTTCAGGGCAGAAGTTTCAAGGCATGAGATTCAGGGCATGAGTTTCAGGGCAGGAGAATCAGGGCTTGAGTTTCAGGGCATGAGATTCAGGGCATGTGTTTCAGGGCATGAGTTTCAGGACAGGAGATTCAGGGCATGAGTTTCAGTGCATGAGTTTGAGGGCAGGAGTTTCACGGCATGAGATTCAGGGCATGAGTTTAAGGGCATGAGATTCGGGACATGAGTTTCAGGGCATAGGTTTCAGGTCTGTGGTTTCAGGGCTTGAGATTTAGGGCAGCAGTTTCAGGGCAGGAGATTCAATGCAGGAGATTCAGGGCAGGTGTTTCATTGCAAGAGTTTCAGTGCAAGAGTTTCAGGGCATGTCTTTCAGTGCATGTGTTTCAGGGCAGGAGAATCAGGGCTTGAGTTTCAGGACATGAGTTTCAGGGCAGGAGTTTCATGGCATGTAATTCAGGGCGTGAGTTTCAGGGCATGAGATTCAGGACATGAGTTTCAGGGCATGGTTTTCAGGTCTGTGGTTTCAGGGCATGAGATTCAGGGCAGCAGTTTCAGGGCAGGATATTCAGGGCAGGATATTCAGGCCAGGTGTTTCAGTGCAATAGTTTCAGTGCAAGGGTTTCAGGGCATGTCTTTCAGTGCATGAGTTTCAGGGCAGGAGTTTCAGAGCATGAGATTCAGGGCATGAGTTTCAGGGCAGGAGATTCACGGCTTGAGTTTAAGGTCATGAGATTTAGCGCATGAGATTCAGTGCATGAGTTTCAGGGCAGAAGTTTCAGGATATGAGATTCAGGGCAGGAGTTTCAGTGCAGGAGTTCCAGAGCATGAGATTCAGAGCAAGAGTTTCAAGGCAGGAGATTCAGGGCAGGAGTTTCAGTGCATGTGATTAAAGGCATGAGTTTCAGTGCATGAGCTTGAGGGCAGAAGTTTCAGAGCATGAAATTCAGGGCATGAGTTTCAGGTCAGGAGATTCAGGGCAGGAGTTTCAGAGCATGTGATTAAAGGCATGAGTTTCAGTGCATGAGCTTGAGGGCTGGAGTTTCAGAGCATGAAATTCAGGGCATGAGTTTGTCAGGAGATTCAGGGCAGGAGTTTCAGGGCATGTGATTCAAGGCATGAGATTCAGGGCATGAGTTTCATGGCAGGTGAGTAAGGGCATGAGATTCAGGGCATGAGTTTCAGTGCAGGAGAATCAGGGCTTGAGTTTCAGGGAATGAGATTCAGGGCATGAGTTTCAGGGCATGAATTTCAGGGCAGGAGTTTCAGGGCATGTAATTCAGTGCGTGAGTTTCAGGATATGAGATTCATGGCATCAGTTTCAGTGCAGGAGTTTCAGGGCATGAGATTCAGGGCATGAGATTCAGGACAGGAGTTTCAAGGAATGAGATTCAGGGCATGAGTTTCAGGGCATGAGTTTCAGGGCATGAGTTTCAGGGCATGAGTTTCAGAGCAGCAGTTTCAGGGCATGAGATTCAGGGCATGAGTTTCAGGTCTTGAGTTTCAGTGCATGAGTTTGAGGTCAGGGGTTTCACGGCATGAGATTCAGGGCATGAGTTTCAGGGCATGAGTTTCAGGTCTGTGGTTTCAGTGCTTGAGATTCAGGGCAGCAGTTTCAGGGCAGGAGTTTCATGGCAGGAGTTTCAGGGCATGAGATTCAGGGCATGGGTTTCAGGGCATGGGTTTCAGGTCTGTGGATTCAGGGCTTGAGATTCAGGGGTGCAGTTTCAGGGCAGGAGATTCAGGGCAGGAGATTCAGGGCAGGAGTTTCAGTGCAAGAGTTTCAGGGCATGTCTTTCAGTGCATGAGTTTCAGGGCAGGAGTTTCAGAGCATGAGATTCAATGCATGAGTTTCAGGACAGGAAATTCACGGCTTGAGTTTAAGGTCATGAGATTTAGTGCATGATATTCAGTGCATGAGTTTCAGGGCATGTAATTCAGGGCGTGAGTTTCAGGATTTGAGATTCATGGCATGAGTTTCAGTGCAGGAGTTTCAGGGCATGAGATTCAGGGCAGGAGTTTCAGAGCATGAGATTCAATGCATGAGTTTCAGGACAGGAAATTCACGGCTTGAGTTTAAGGTCATGAGATTCATGGCATGAGTTTCAGTGCAGGAGTTTCAGGGCATGAGATTCAGGGCATGAGTTTCAGGGCATGAGATTCAGGGCATGAGTTTCAGGGCAGGAATTTCAGGGCATGACTTTCAGGGCATGAGTTTCAGGGCAGGAGATTCACGGCTTGAGTTTAAGGTCATGAGATTTAGCGCATGAGATTCAGTGCATGAGTTTCAGGGCAGAAGTTTCAGGGCATGAGATTCAGGGCATGAGTTTCAGGGCATGAGATTCAGGGCATGAGTTTCAGTGCATGAGTTTGAGGGCAGGAGTTTCAGGGCGTGAGATTCAGGGCATGAGTTTCAGGGCATGAGATTCACGGCATGAGTTTTAGGGTAGGTGTTTCAGTGCAAGAGTTTCAGGGCATGAGATTCAGGGCATGAGTTTCAGGGCAGGAAATTCAGGGCATGACATTCAGGGCATGTGTTTCAGTGCAAGAGTTTGAGGGCATGAGATTCAGGGCATGAGTTTCAAGGCAGGAGATTCAGGGCAGGAGATTCAGGGATGAGATTCGGGGCTTGAGTTTCAAGGCAGGTGTTTTAGGGAACGTATTTAAGTTCAGGAGTTTCAGGGCAGGAGATTCAGAGCATGAGTTTCAGTGCATGAGTTTGAGTGCAGGAGTTTCACGGCATCAGATTCAGGGCATGAGATTCACGACATGAGTTTCAGGGCATGGGTTTCAGGTCTGGGGTTTCAGGTCTGTTGTTTCAGGGCTTGAGATTCAGGGCAGCAGTTTCAGGGCATGGGTTTCAGGTCTGGGGTTTCAGGTCTGTTGTTTCAGGGCTTGAGATTCAGGGCAGGTGTTTCAGTGCAAGAGTTTCAGTGCAAGAGTTTCAGGGCATGTCTTTCAGTGCATGAGTTTCAGGGCAGGAGTTTCAGAGCTTGAGATTCAGGGCATGAGTTTCAGGGCAGGAGATTCACGGCTTGAGTTTAAGGTCATGAGATTTAGCGCATGAAATTCAATGCATGAGTTTCAGGGCAGGAGTTTCAGGGCATGAGATTCAGGGCATGAGATTCAGGGCATGAGTTTTAGGGTTGGTGTTTCAGGGCATGAGTTTCAGGGCAGGAATTTCAGGGCATGACATTCAGGGCATGTATTTCAGTGCAAGAGTTTGAGGGCATGAGATTCAGGGCTTGAGTTTCAAGGCAGGAGATTCAGGGCAGGAGATTCAGGGCATGAGATTCGGGGCTTGAGTTTCAAGGCAGGTGTTTTAGGGGCATGAGTTTCAGGACAGGAGATTCAGGGCATGAGTTTCAGGGCAGGAATTTCAGGGCATGACATTCAGGGCATGTATTTCAGTGCAAGAGTTTGAGGGCATGAGATTCAGGGCTTGAGTTTCAAGGCAGGTGTTTTAGGGGCATGAGTTTCAGGACAGGAGATTCAGGACATGAGTTTCAGGGCATGGTTTTCAGGTCTGTGGTTTCAGGGCTTGAGTTTCAGGGCATGAGGTTCAGGGCATGATTTTCAGTGCATGAGATTCAGGGCATCAGTTTCAGGGCAGTAGTTTCAGTGCATGAGTTTCACGGTATGAGATTCAGGGCATGAAATTCAGGGCATGAGTTTTAGGGTAGGTGTTTCAGTGCAAGAGTTTCAGGGCATGAGATTCAGGGCAAGAGTTTCAGGGCAGGAATTTCAGGGCATGACATTCAGGGCATGAGTTTCAGGCCAGGAGATTCACGGCTTGAGTTTAAGGTCATGAGATTTAGCGCATGAGATTCAGTGCATGAGTTTCAGGGCAGAAGTTTCAAGGCATGAGATTCAGGGCATGAGTTTCAGGGCAGGAGAATCAGGGCTTGAGTTTCAGGGCATGAGATTCAGGGCATGTGTTTCAGGGCATGAGTTTCAGGACAGGAGATTCAGGGCATGAGTTTCAGTGCATGAGTTTGAGAGCAGGAGTTTCACGGCATGAGATTCAGGGCATGAGTTTAAGGGCATGAGATTCGGGACATGAGTTTCAGGGCATAGGTTTCAGGTCTGTGGTTTCAGGGCTTGAGATTTAGGGCAGCAGTTTCAGGGCAGGAGATTCAATGCAGGAGATTCAGGGCAGGTGTTTCATTGCAAGAGTTTCAGTGCAAGAGTTTCAGGGCATGTCTTTCAGTGCATGTGTTTCAGGGCAGGAGAATCAGGGCTTGAGTTTCAGGACATGAGTTTCAGGGCAGGAGTTTCATGGCATGTAATTCAGGGCGTGAGTTTCAGGGCATGAGATTCAGGACATGAGTTTCAGGGCATGGTTTTCAGGTCTGTGGTTTCAGGGCATGAGATTCAGGGCAGCAGTTTCAGGGCAGGATATTCAGGGCAGGATATTCAGGCCAGGTGTTTCAGTGCAATAGTTTCAGTGCAAGGGTTTCAGGGCATGTCTTTCAGTGCATGAGTTTCAGGGCAGGAGTTTCAGAGCATGAGATTCAGGGCATGAGTTTCAGGGCAGGAGATTCACGGCTTGAGTTTAAGGTCATGAGATTTAGCGCATGAGATTCAGTGCATGAGTTTCAGGGCAGAAGTTTCAGGATATGAGATTCAGGGCAGGAGTTTCAGTGCAGGAGTTCCAGAGCATGAGATTCAGAGCAAGAGTTTCAAGGCAGGAGATTCAGGGCAGGAGTTTCAGTGCATGTGATTAAAGGCATGAGTTTCAGTGCATGAGCTTGAGGGCAGAAGTTTCAGAGCATGAAATTCAGGGCATGAGTTTCAGGTCAGGAGATTCAGGGCAGGAGTTTCAGAGCATGTGATTAAAGGCATGAGTTTCAGTGCATGAGCTTGAGGGCTGGAGTTTCAGAGCATGAAATTCAGGGCATGAGTTTGTCAGGAGATTCAGGGCAGGAGTTTCAGGGCATGTGATTCAAGGCATGAGATTCAGGGCATGAGTTTCATGGCAGGTGAGTAAGGGCATGAGATTCAGGGCATGAGTTTCAGTGCAGGAGAATCAGGGCTTGAGTTTCAGGGAATGAGATTCAGGGCATGAGTTTCAGGGCATGAATTTCAGGGCAGGAGTTTCAGGGCATGTAATTCAGTGCGTGAGTTTCAGGATATGAGATTCATGGCATCAGTTTCAGTGCAGGAGTTTCAGGGCATGAGATTCAGGGCATGAGATTCAGGACAGGAGTTTCAAGGAATGAGATTCAGGGCATGAGTTTCAGGGCATGAGTTTCAGGGCATGAGTTTCAGGGCATGAGTTTCAGAGCAGCAGTTTCAGGGCATGAGATTCAGGGCATGAGTTTCAGGTCTTGAGTTTCAGTGCATGAGTTTGAGGTCAGGGGTTTCACGGCATGAGATTCAGGGCATGAGTTTCAGGGCATGAGTTTCAGGTCTGTGGTTTCAGTGCTTGAGATTCAGGGCAGCAGTTTCAGGGCAGGAGTTTCATGGCAGGAGTTTCAGGGCATGAGATTCAGGGCATGGGTTTCAGGGCATGGGTTTCAGGTCTGTGGATTCAGGGCTTGAGATTCAGGGGTGCAGTTTCAGGGCAGGAGATTCAGGGCAGGAGATTCAGGGCAGGAGTTTCAGTGCAAGAGTTTCAGGGCATGTCTTTCAGTGCATGAGTTTCAGGGCAGGAGTTTCAGAGCATGAGATTCAATGCATGAGTTTCAGGACAGGAAATTCACGGCTTGAGTTTAAGGTCATGAGATTTAGTGCATGATATTCAGTGCATGAGTTTCAGGGCATGTAATTCAGGGCGTGAGTTTCAGGATTTGAGATTCATGGCATGAGTTTCAGTGCAGGAGTTTCAGGGCATGAGATTCAGGGCAGGAGTTTCAGAGCATGAGATTCAATGCATGAGTTTCAGGACAGGAAATTCACGGCTTGAGTTTAAGGTCATGAGATTCATGGCATGAGTTTCAGTGCAGGAGTTTCAGGGCATGAGATTCAGGGCATGAGTTTCAGGGCATGAGATTCAGGGCATGAGTTTCAGGGCAGGAATTTCAGGGCATGACTTTCAGGGCATGAGTTTCAGGGCAGGAGATTCACGGCTTGAGTTTAAGGTCATGAGATTTAGCGCATGAGATTCAGTGCATGAGTTTCAGGGCAGAAGTTTCAGGGCATGAGATTCAGGGCATGAGTTTCAGGGCATGAGATTCAGGGCATGAGTTTCAGTGCATGAGTTTGAGGGCAGGAGTTTCAGGGCGTGAGATTCAGGGCATGAGTTTCAGGGCATGAGATTCAGGGCATGAGTTTCAGGGCAGGAATTTCAGGGCATGAGTTTCAGGGCAGGAATTTCAGGGCATGACTTTCAGGGCATGAGATTCAGGGCAGGAATTTCAGGGCATGTGATTCAGATAATGAGTTTCTGGGCAGATGATTCTGGGCAGGAGTTTTAGGGCATGTGATTCAGGGAATGAGTTTCAGTGCACGAGTTTCAGGGCAGGAGTTTCAGGGTATGAGATTTAGGGCATGAGTTTCAGTGCATGAGATTCAAGGCTTGAGTTTCAGGGCTGGTGATTCAGGGCAGGAGTTTCAGGGTATGAGATTCAGGGCATGAGTTTCAGGGCAGGGGAATCAGGGCTTGAGTTTCAGAGCATAACATTCAGGGGATGAGTTTCAATGCTTGAATTTCAGGGCATAAGATTCAGGGCATGAGTTTCAGGACAGGAGATTCAGGGCATGAGGTTCAGTGCATGAGTTTGAGGGCAGGGGTTTCACGGCATGAGATTCAGGGCATGAGTTTCAGGGCATGAGATTCAGGACATGAGTTTCAGGGCATGAGTTTCAGGTCTGTGGTTTCAGTGCTTGAGATTCAGGGCAGCAGTTTCAGGGCAGGAGTTTCATGCCGGGAGTTTCAGGGCAAGAGATTCAGGGCATGGGTTTCAGGGCATGGGCTTTAGGTCTGTGGTTTCAGGGCTTGAGATTCAGGGCAGCGGTTTCAGGGCAGGAGATTCAGGGCAGGAGTTTCAGTGCAAGAGTTTCTGTGCAAGAGTTTCAGGGCATGTCTTTCAGTGCATGAGTTTCAGGGCAGGAGTTTCAGAGCATGAGATTCAGGGCATGAGTTTCAGGACAGGAAATTCACGGCTTGAGTTTAAGGACATGAGATTCAGGACATGAATTTCTGGGCATGAGTTTCAGGCAGGAGTTTCAGGGCATGTAATTCAGGGCAGAAGTTTCAGGGTATGAGATTCAGGGCCTGAGTTTCAGGGCATGAGATTCGGGGCAGGAATTTCAGGGCATGTGATTCAGATAATGTGTTTCTCGGCAGATGATTCAGGGCAGGAGTTTTAGGGAATGTGATTCAGGGCATGAGTTTCAATACATGAGTTTCAGGACAGCAGTTTCAGGGTATGAGATTCAGGGCATGAGTTTCAGTGCATGAGTTTCAGGGCAGGAGTTTCAGGGTATAAGATTTAGGGCATGAGTTTCAGTGCATGAGATTCAGGGCTTGAGTTTCAGGGCATGAGGTTCAGGGCATGATTTTCAGTGCATGAGATTCAGGGCATGAGTTTCAGTGCATGAGTTTGAGGGCAGGAGTTTCAGGGCATGAGATTCAGGGCCTGAGTTTCAGAGCATGAGATTCAGGGCAGGCATTTCAGGGCATGTGATTCAGATAATGTGTTTCTCGGCAGATGATTCAGGGCAGAAGTTTTAGGGAATGTGATTCAGGGCATGAGTTTCAGGGCATGAATTTCAGGGCAGGAGTTTCAGGGCATGTAATTCAGTGCGTGAGTTTCAGGATATGAGATTCATGGCATCAGTTTCAGTGCAGGAGTTTCAGGGCATGAGATTCAGGGCATGAGATTCAGGACAGGAGTTTCAAGGCATGAGATTCAGGGCATGAGTTTCAGGGCATGAGTTTCAGGGCATGAGTTTCAGGGCATGAGTTTCAGAGCAGCAGTTTCAGGGCATGAGATTCAGGGCATGAGTTTCAGGTCATGAGTTTCAGTGCATGAGTTTGAGGGCAGGGGTTTCACGGCATGAGATTCAGGGCATGAGTTTCAGGGCATGAGTTTCAGGTCTGTGGTTTCAGTGCTTGAGATTCAGGGCAGCAGTTTCAGGGCAGGAGTTTCATGGCAGGAGTTTCACGGCATGAGATTCAGGTCATGGGTTTCAGGGCATGGGTTTCAGGTCTGTGGATTCAGGGCTTGAGATTCAGGGGTGCAGTTTCAGGGCAGGAGATTCAGGGCAGGAGATTCAGGGCAGGAGTTTCAGTGCAAGAGTTTCAGGGCATGTCTTTCAGTGCACGAGTTTCATGGCATGAGATTCAGGGCATGAGTTTCAGTGCATGAGTTTGAGGGCAGGAGTTTCAGGGCATGTGATTCAGATAATGTGTTTCTCGGCAGATGATTCAGGGCAGGAGTTTTAGGGAATGTGATTCAGGGCATGAGTTTCAGGGCAGCCGTTTCAGGGTATGAGATTCAGGGCATGAGTTTCAGGGCATGAGATTCAGGGCATGAGTTTCAGGGCATGAGATTCAGGCAGGAATTTCAGGGCATGTGATTCAGGGCATGAGTTTCTGTGCAGATGATTCAGGGCAGGAGTTTGAGGGCATGTGATTCAGGGCATGAGTTTCAGTGCATGAGTTTCAGGGCAGGAGTTTCAGGGTATAAGATTTAGGGCAGGAGTTTCAGTGCATGAGATTCAGGGCTTGAGTTTCAGGGCATGAGGTTCAGGGCATGATTTTCAGTGCATGAGATTCAGGGCATCAGTTTCAGGGCAGGAGTTTCAGTGCATGAGTTTCACGCTATGAGATTCAGGGCATGAAATTCAGGGCATGAGTTTTAGGGTAGGTGTTTCAGTGCAAGAGTTTCAAGGCATGAGATTCAGGGCATGAGTTTCAGGGCAGGAATTTCAGGGCATGACGTTCAACGCATGAGTTTCAGGGCCTTGAGTTTAAGGTCATGAGATTTAGCGCATGAGATTCAGTCCATGAGTTTCAGGGCAGAAGTTTCAGGGCATGAGATTCAGCTCATGAGTTTCAGGGCAGGAGAATCAGGGCTTGAGTTTCAGGGCAGGAGTTTAAGGGCATGTAATTCAGGGCGTGAGTTTCAGTGCATGAGTTTCAGTGCATGAGTTTGAGGGCAGGAGTTTCAAGGCATGAGATTCAGGGCATGAGTTTCAGGGCAGGAGAATCAGGGATTGAGTTTCAGGGCATGAGATTCAGGACAGGTGTTTCAGTGCAAGAGTTTCAGTGCAATAGTTTCAGGGCATGTCTTTCAGTGCATGAGTTTCAGGGCAGGAGTTTCAGAGCTTGAGATTCAGGGCATGAGTTTCAGGGCAGGAGATTCACGGCTTGAGTTTAAGGTCATGAGATTTAGCGCATGAAATTCAATGCATGAGTTTCAGGGCAGAAGTTTCAGGGCATGAGATTCAGGGCATGAGATTCAGGACATGAGATTCAGGGCATGAGTTTTAGGGTTGGTGTTTCAGTGCAAGAGTTTCAGGGTATGAGATTCAGGGCATGAGTTTCAGGGCATGAGATTCAGGGCAGGTATTTCAGAGCATGTGATTCAGATAATGATTTCTGGGCAGATGATTCAGGGCATGAGATTCAGTGCATGAGATTCAGGGCTTGAGTTTCAGGGCATGAGGTTCAGGGCATGAGTTTCAGTGCATGAGATTCAGGGCATCAGTTTCAGAGCAGGAGTTTCAGTGCATGAGATTCACGGCATGAGTTTTAGGGTAGGTGTTTCAGTGCAAGAGTTTCAGGGCATGAGATTCAGGGCATGAGTTTCAGGGCAGGAAATTCAGGGCATGACATTCAGGGCATGTGTTTCAGTGCAAGAGTTTGAGGGCATGAGATTCAGGGCATGAGTTTCAAGGCAGGAGATTCAGGGCAGGAGATTCAGGGATGAGATTCGGGGCTTGAGTTTCAAGGCAGGTGTTTTAGGGAACGTATTTAAGTTCAGGAGTTTCAGGGCAGGAGATTCAGAGCATGAGTTTCAGTGCATGAGTTTGAGTGCAGGAGTTTCACGGCATCAGATTCAGGGCATGAGATTCACGACATGAGTTTCAGGGCATGGGTTTCAGGTCTGGGGTTTCAGGTCTGTTGTTTCAGGGCTTGAGATTCAGGGCAGCAGTTTCAGGGCATGGGTTTCAGGTCTGGGGTTTCAGGGCTTGAGATTCAGGGCAGGTGTTTCAGTGCAAGAGTTTCAGTGCAAGAGTTTCAGGGCATGTCTTCCAGTGCATGAGTTTCAGGGCAGGAGTTTCAGAGCTTGAGATTCAGGGCATGAGTTTCAGGGCAGGAGATTCACGGCTTGAGTTTAAGGTCATGAGATTTAGCGCATGAAATTCAATGCATGAGTTTCAGGGCAGGAGTTTCAGGGCATGAGATTCAGGGCATGAGATTCAGGGCATGAGATTCAGGCATGAGTTTTAGGGTTGGTGTTTCAGGGCATGAGTTTCAGGGCAGGAATTTCAGGGCATGACATTCAGGGCATGTATTTCAGTGCAAGAGTTTGAGGGCATGAGATTCAGGGCTTGAGTTTCAAGGCAGGAGATTCAGGGCAGGAGATTCAGGGCATGAGATTCGGGGCTTGAGTTTCAAGGCAGGTGTTTTAGGGGCATGAGTTTCAGGACAGGAGATTCAGGACATGAGTTTCAGGGCATGGTTTTCAGGTCTGTGGTTTCAGGGCTTGAGTTTCAGGGCATGAGGTTCAGGGCATGATTTTCAGTGCATGAGATTCAGGGCATCAGTTTCAGGGCAGTAGTTTCAGTGCATGAGTTTCACGGTATGAGATTCAGGGCATGAAATTCAGGGCATGAGTTTTAGGGTAGGTGTTTCAGTGCAAGAGTTTCAGGGCATGAGATTCAGGGCAAGAGTTTCAGGGCAGGAATTTCAGGGCATGACATTCAGGGCATGAGTTTCAGTGCAGGAGAATCAGGGCTTGAGTTTCAGGGAATGAGATTCAGGGCATGAGTTTCAGGGCATGAATTTCAGGGCAGGAGTTTCAGGGCATGTAATTCAGTGCGTGAGTTTCAGGATATGAGATTCATGGCATCAGTTTCAGTGCAGGAGTTTCAGGGTATGAGATTCAGGGCATGAGATTCAGGGTAGGTGTTTCAGTGCAAGAGTTTCAGGGCATGAGATTCAGGGCAAGAGTTTCAGGGCAGGAATTTCAGGGCATGACATTCAGGGCATGAGTTTCAGTGCAGGAGAATCAGGGCTTGAGTTTCAGGGAATGAGATTCAGGGCATGAGTTTCAGGGCATGAATTTCAGGGCAGGAGTTTCAGGGCATGTAATTCAGTGCGTGAGTTTCAGGATATGAGATTCATGGCATCAGTTTCAGTGCAGGAGTTTCAGGGTATGAGATTCAGGGCATGAGATTCAGGACAGGAGTTTCAAGGCATGAGATTCAGGGCATGAGTTTCAGGGCATGAGTTTCAGAGCAGCAGTTTCAGGGCATGAGATTCAGGGCATGAGTTTCAGGTCTTGAGTTTCAGTGCATGAGTTTGAGGTCAGGGGTTTCACGGCAAGAGATTCAGGGCATGAGTTTCAGGGCATGAGTTTCAGGTCTGTGGTTTCAGTGCTTGAGATTCAGGGCAGCAGTTTCAGGGCAGGAGTTTCATGGCAGGAGTTTCAGGGCATGAGATTCAGGGCATGGGTTTCAGGGCATGGGTTTCAGGTCTGTGGATTCAGGGCTTGAGATTCAGGGGTGCAGTTTCAGGGCAGGAGATTCAGGGCAGGAGATTCAGGGCAGGAGTTTCAGTGCAAGAGTTTCAGGGCATGTCTTTCAGTGCATGAGTTTCAGGGCAGGAGTTTCAGAGCATGAGATTCAATGCATGAGTTTCAGGACAGAAAATTCACGGCTTGAGTTTAAGGTCATGAGATTTAGTGCATGATATTCAGTGCATGAGTTTCAGGGCATGTAATTCAGGGCGTGAGTTTCAGGATTTGAGATTCATGGCATGAGTTTCAGTGCAGGAGTTTCAGGGCATGAGATTCAGGGCATGAGTTTCAGGGCATGAGATTCAGGGCATGAGTTTCAGGGCAGGAATTTCAGGGCATGACTTTCAGGGCATGAGTTTCAGGGCAGGAGATTCACGGCTTGAGTTTAAGGTCATGAGATTTAGCGCATGAGATTCAGTGCATGAGTTTCAGGGCAGAAGTTTCAGGGCATGAGATTCAGGGCATGAGTTTCAGGGCATGAGATTCAGGGCATGAGTTTCAGTGCATGAGTTTGAGGGCAGGAGTTTCAGGGCGTGAGATTCAGGGCATGAGTTTCAGGGCATGAGATTCAGGGCATGAGTTTCAGGGCAGGAATTTCAGGGCATGAGTTTCAGGGCAGGAATTTCAGGGCATGACTTTCAGGGCATGAGATTCAGGGCAGGAATTTCAGGGCATGTGATTCAGATAATGAGTTTCTGGGCAGATGATTCTGGGCAGGAGTTTTAGGGCATGTGATTCAGGGAATGAGTTTCAGTGCACGAGTTTCAGGGCAGGAGTTTCAGGGTATGAGATTTAGGGCATGAGTTTCAGTGCATGAGATTCAAGGCTTGAGTTTCAGGGCAGGTGATTCAGGGCAGGAGTTTCAGGGTATGAGATTCAGGGCATGAGTTTCAGGGCAGGGGAATCAGGGCTTGAGTTTCAGAGCATAACATTCAGGGGATGAGTTTCAATGCTTGAATTTCAGGGCATAAGATTCAGGGCATGAGTTTCAGGACAGGAGATTCAGGGCATGAGGTTCAGTGCATGAGTTTGAGGGCAGGGGTTTCACGGCATGAGATTCAGGGCATGAGTTTCAGGGCATGAGATTCAGGACATGAGTTTCAGGGCATGAGTTTCAGGTCTGTGGTTTCAGTGCTTGAGATTCAGGGCAGCAGTTTCAGGGCAGGAATTTCATGGCGGGAGTTTCAGGGCAAGAGATTCAGGGCATGGGTTTCAGGGCATGGGTTTTAGGTCTGTGGTTTCAGGGCTTGAGATTCAGGGCAGCAGTTTCAGGGCAGGAGATTCAGGGCAGGAGTTTCAGTGCAAGAGTTTCTGTGCAAGAGTTTCAGGGCATGTCTTTCAGTGCATGAGTTTCAGGGCAGGAGTTTCAGAGCATGAGATTCAGGGCATGAGTTTCAGGACAGGAAATTCACGGCTTGAGTTTAAGGACATGAGATTCAGGACATGAATTTCTGGGCATGAGTTTCAGGCAGGAGTTTCAGGGCATGTAATTCAGGGCAGAAGTTTCAGGGTATGAGATTCAGGGCCTGAGTTTCAGGGCATGAGATTCGGGGCAGGAATTTCAGGGCATGTGATTCAGATAATGTGTTTCTCGGCAGATGATTCAGGGCAGGAGTTTTAGGGAATGTGATTCAGGGCATGAGTTTCAATACATGAGTTTCAGGACAGCAGTTTCAGGGTATGAGATTCAGGGCATGAGTTTCAGTGCATGAGTTTCAGGGCAGGAGTTTCAGGGTATAAGATTTAGGGCATGAGTTTCAGTGCATGAGATTCAGGGCTTGAGTTTCAGGGCATGAGGTTCAGGGCATGATTTTCAGTGCATGAGATTCAGGGCATGAGTTTCAGTGCATGAGTTTGAGGGCAGGAGTTTCAGGGCATGAGATTCAGGGCCTGAGTTTCAGAGCATGAGATTCAGGGCAGGAATTTCAGGGCATGTGATTCAGATAATGTGTTTCTCGGCAGATGATTCAGGGCAGAAGTTTTAGGGAATGTGATTCAGGGCATGAGTTTCAATACATGAGTTTCAGGGCAGCCGTTTCAGGGTATGAGATTCAGGGCATGAGTTTCAGGGCATGAGATTCAGGGCATGAGTTTCAGGGCATGAGATTCAGGGCAGGAATTTCAGGGCATGTGATTCAGGGCATGAGTTTCTGGGCAGATGATTCAGGGCAGGAGTTTGAGGGCATGTGATTCAGGGCATGAGTTTCAGTGCATGAGTTTCAGGGCAGGAGTTTCAGGGTATAAGATTTAGGGCATGAGTTTCAGTGCATGAGATTCAGGGCTTGATTTTCAGTGCATGAGATTCAGGGCATCAGTTTCAGGGCAGGAGTTTCAGTGCATGAGTTTCACGCTATGAGATTCAGGGCATGAAATTCAGGGCATGAGTTTTAGGGTAGGTGTTTCAGTGCAAGAGTTTCAAGGCATGAGATTCAGGGCATGAGATTCAGGGCAGGAATTTCAGGGCATGACATTCAGGGCATGAGTTTCAGGGCAGGAGATTCACGGATTGAGTTTAAGGTCATGAGATTTAGCGCATGAGATTCAGTCCATGAGTTTCAGGGCAGAAGTTTCAGGGCATGAGATTCAGTTCATGAGTTTCAGGGCAGGAGAATCAGGGCTTGAGTTTCAGGGCAGGAGTTTAAGGACATGTAATTCAGGGCGTGAGTTTCAGTGCATGATTTTCAGTGCATGAGTTTGAGGGCAGGAGTTTCAAGGCATGAGATTCAGGGCATGAGTTTCAGGGCAGGAGATTCACGGCTTGAGTTTAAGGTCATGAGATTTAGCGCATGAAATTCAATGCATGAGTTTCAGGGCAGAAGTTTCAGGGCATGAGATTCAGGGCATGAGATTCAGGGCATGAGATTCAGGGCATGAGTTTTAGGGTTGGTGTTTCAGTGCAAGAGTTTCAGGGTATGAGATTCAGGGCATGAGTTTCAGGGCATGAGATTCAGGGCAGGTATTTCAGGGCATGTGATTCAGATAATGATTTCTGGGCAGATGATTCAGGGCATGAGATTCAGTGCATGAGATTCAGGGCTTGAGTTTCAGGGCATGAGGTTCAGGGCATGAGTTTCAGTGCATGAGATTCAGGGCATCAGTTTCAGAGCAGGAGTTTCAGTGCATGAGATTCACGGCATGAGATTACGGGCATGAGATTCAGGGCATCAATTTTAGGGTAGGTGTTTCAGTGCAAGTGTTTCAGGGCATGAGATTCAGGGCATGGGTTTCAGGGCAGGAAATTCAGGGCATGACATTCAGGGCATGTGTTTCAGTGCAAGAGTTTGAGGGCATGAGATTCAGGGCATGAGTTTCAAGGCAGGAGATTCAGGGCAGGAGATTCAGGGATGAGATTCGGGGCTTGAGTTTCAAGGCAGGTGTTTTAGGGAACTTATTTAAATTCAGGAGTTTCAGGGCAGGAGATTCAGAGCATGAGTTTCAGTGCATGAGTTTGAGTGCAGGAGTTTCACGGCATCTGATTCAGGGCATGAGATTCACGACATGAGTTTCAGGGCATGGGTTTCAGGTCTGGGGTTTCAGGTCTGTTGTTTCAGGCCTTGAGATTCAGGGCAGCAGTTTCAGGGCACGGTTTCAGGTCTGGGGTTTCAGGTCTGTTGTTTCAGGGCTGGAGATTCAGGGCAGGTGTTTCAGTGCAAGAGTTTCAGTGCAAGAGTTTCAGGGCATGTCTTTCAGTGCATGAGTTTCAGGGCAGGAGTTTCAGAGCTTGAGATTCAGGGCATGAGTTTCAGGGCAGGAGATTCACGGCTTGAGTTTAAGGTCATGAGATTTAGCGCATGAAATTCAATGCATGAGTTTCAGGGCAGGAGTTTCAGGGCATGAGATTCAGGGCATGAGATTCAGGGCATGAGTTTTAGGGTTGGTGTTTCAGGGCATGAGATTCAGGGCAGCAGTTTCAGGGCAGGATATTCAGGGCAGGATATTCAGGCCAGGTGTTTCAGTGCAATAGTTTCAGTGCAAGGGTTTCAGGGCATGTCTTTCAGTGCATGAGTTTCAGGGCAGGAGTTTCAGAGCATGAGATTCAGGGCATGAGTTTCAGGGCAGGAGATTCACGGCTTGAGTTTAAGGTCATGAGATTTAGCGCATGAGATTCAGTGCATGAGTTTCAGGGCAGAAGTTTCAGGATATGAGATTCAGGGCAGGAGTTTCAGTGCAGGAGTTCCAGAGCATGAGATTCAGAGCAAGAGTTTCAAGGCAGGAGATTCAGGGCAGGAGTTTCAGTGCATGTGATTAAAGGCATGAGTTTCAGTGCATGAGCTTGAGGGCAGAAGTTTCAGAGCATGAAATTCAGGGCATGAGTTTCAGGTCAGGAGATTCAGGGCAGGAGTTTCAGTGCATGTGATTAAAGGCATGAGTTTCAGTGCATGAGCTTGAGGGCTGGAGTTTCAGAGCATGAAATTCAGGGCATGAGTTTAAGGTCAGGAGATTCAGGGCAGGAGTTTCAGGGCATGTGATTCAAGGCATGAGATTCAGGGCATGAGTTTCATGGCAGGTGAGTCAGGGCATGAGATTCAGGGCATGAGTTTCAGTGCAGGAGAATCAGGGCTTGAGTTTCAGGGAATGAGATTCAGGGCATGAGTTTCAGGGCATGAATTTCAGGGGAGGAGTTTCAGGGCATGTAATTCAGTGCGTGAGTTTCAGGATATGAGATTCATGGCATCAGTTTCAGTGCAGGAGTTTCAGGGCATGAGATTCAGGACAGGAGTTTCAAGGCATGAGATTCAGGGCATGAGTTTCAGGGCATGAGTTTCAGGGCACGAGTTTCAGGGCATGAGTTTCAGAGCAGCAGTTTCAGGGCATGAGATTCAGGGCATGAGTTTCAGGTCATGAGTTTCAGTGCATGAGTTTGAGGGCAGGGGTTTCACGGCATGAGATTCAGGGCATGAGTTTCAGGGCATGAGTTTCAGGTCTGTGGTTTCAGTGCTTGAGATTCAGGGCAGCAGTTTCAGGGCAGGAGTTTCATGGCAGGAGTTTCAGAGCATGAGATTCAGGGCATGGGTTTCAGGGCATGGGTTTCAGGTCTGTGGATTCAGGGCTTGAGATTCAGGGGTGCAGTTTCAGGGCAGGAGATTCAGGGCAGGAGATTCAGGGCAGGAGTTTCAGTGCAAGAGTTTCAGGGCATATCTTTCAGTGCATGAGTTTCAGGGCAGGAGTTTCAGAGCATGAGATTCAATGCATGAGTTTCAGGACAGGAAATTCACGGCTTGAGTTTAAGGTCATGAGATTTAGTGCATGATATTCAGTGCATGAGTTTCAGGGCATGTAATTCAGGGCGTGAGTTTCAGGAATTGAGATTCCAGGCATGAGTTTCAGTGCAGGAGTTTCAGGGCATGAGATTCAGGGCATGAGTTTCAGGGCATGAGATTCAGGGCATGAGTTTCAGGGCAGGAATTTCAGGGCATGACTTTCAGGGCATGAGTTTCAGGGCAGGAGATTCACGGCTTGAGTTTAAGGTCATGAGATTTAGCGCATGAGATTCAGTGCATGAGTTTCAGGGCAGAAGTTTCAGGGCATGAGATTCAGGGCATGAGTTTCAGGGCATGAGATTCAGGGCATGAGTTTCAGTGCATGAGTTTGAGGGCAGGAGTTTCAGGGCATGAGATTCAGGGCATGAGTTTCAGGGCATGAGATTCAGGGCATGAGTTTCAGGGCAGGAATTTCAGGGCATGAGTTTCAGGGCAGGAATTTCAGGGCATGACTTTCAGGGCATGAGATTCAGGGCAGGAATTTCAGGGCATGTGATTCAGATAATGAGTTTCTGGGCAGATGATTCAGGGCAGGAGTTTTAGGGCATGTGATTCAGGGAATGAGTTTCAGTGCACGAGTTTCAGGGCAGGAGTTTCAGGGTATGAGATTTAGGGCATGAGTTTCAGTGCATGAGATTCAAGGCTTGAGATTCAGGGCAGGTGATTCAGGGCAGGAGTTTCAGGGCAGGAATTTCAGGGCATGAGTTTCAGGGCAGGTGATTCAGGGCAGGAGTTTCAGGGCATAAGATTCAGGGCATGAGTTTCAGGACAGGAGATTCAGGGCATGAGTTTCAGTGCATGAGTTTGAGGGCAGGGGTTTCACGGCATGAGATTCAGGGCATGAGTTTCAGGGCATGAGATTCAGGACATGAGTTTCAGGGCATGAGTTTCAGGTCTGTGGTTTCAGTGCTTGAGATTCAGGGCAACAGTTTCAGGGCAGGAGTTTCATGGCGGGAGTTTCAGGGCAAGAGATTCAGGGCATGGGTTTCAGGGCATGGGTTTTAGGTCTGTGGTTTCAGGGCTTGAGATTCAGGGCAGCAGTTTCAGGGCAGGAGATTCAGGGCAGGAGTTTCAGTGCAAGAGTTTCTGTGCAAGAGTTTCAGGGCATGTCTTTCAGTGCATGAGTTTCAGGGCAGGAGTTTCAGAGCATGAGATTCAGGGCATGAGTTTCAGGACAGGAAATTCACGGCTTGAGTTTAAGGACATGAGATTCAGGACATGAATTTCTGGGCATGAGTTTCAGGCAGGAGTTTCAGGGCATGTAATTCAGGGCAGGAGTTTCAGGGTATGAGATTCAGGGCCTGGGTTTCAGGGCATGAGATTCGGGGCAGGAATTTCAGGGCATGTGATTCAGATAATGTGTTTCTCGGCAGATGATTCAGGGCAGGAGTTTTAGGGAATGTGATTCAGGGCATGAGTTTCAATACATGAGTTTCTGGACAGCAGTTTCAGGGTATGAGATTCAGGGCATGAGTTTCAGTGCATGAGTTTCAGGGCAGGAGTTTCAGGGTATAAGATTTAGGGCATGAGTTTCAGTGCATGAGATTCAGGGCTTGAGTTTCAGGGCATGAGGTTCAGGGCATGATTTTCAGTGCATGAGATTCAGGGCATCAGTTTCAGGGCAGTAGTTTCAGTGCATGAGTTTCACGGTATGAGATTCAGGGCATGAAATTCAGGGCATGAGTTTTAGGGTAGGTGTTTCAGAGCAAGAGTTTCAGGGCATGAGATTCAGGGCATGAGTTTCAGGGCAGGAATTTCAGGGCATGACATTCAGTGTATGAGTTTCTGGGCAGGAGATTCACGGCTTGAGTTTAAGGTCATGAGATTTAGCGCATGAGATTCAGTCCATGAGTTTCAGGGCATGAGATTCAGGGCATTTGTTTCAGGGCATGAGTTTCAGGGCAGGAGTTTAAGGGTATGTAATTCAGGGCGTGAGTTTCAGTGCATGAGTTTCAGTGCATGAGTTTGAGGGCAGGAGCTTCAAGGCATGAGATTCAGGGCATGATTTTCAGGGCAGGAGAATCAGGGATTGAGTTTCAGGGCATGAGATTCAGGACATGAGTTTCAGGGCATGAGATTCAGGACAGGAGTTTCAAGGCATGAGATTCAGGGCATGAGTTTCAGTTTATGAGTTTCAGTGCATGAGTTTGAGGGCAGGAGTTTCAAGGCATGAGATTCAGGACATGAGTTTCAGGGCATGAGATTCAGGGCAGGAATTTCAGGGCATGTGATTCAGATAATGAGTTTCTGGGCAGATGATTCAGGGGAGGAGTTTTAGGGCATGTGATTCAGGGAATGAGTTTCAGTGCTCGAGTTTCAGGGCAGGAGATTCAGGGTATGAGATTTAGGGCATGAGTTTCAGTGCATGAGATTCAGGGTTTGAGTTTCAGGGCATGATATTCAGGGCATGAGTTTCAGGGCATGAGTTTCAGAGCAGCAGTTTAAGGGCATGAGATTCAGGGCATGAGTTTCAGGGCATGAGATTCAGGGCAGGTATTTCAGGGCATGTGATTCAGATAATGATTTCTGGGCAGATGATTCAGGGCAGGAGTTTTAGGGCATGTGATTCAGGGCATGAGTTTCAGTGCATGAGATTCAGGGCTTGAGTTTCAGGGCATGAGGTTCAGGGCATGAGTTTCAGTGCATGAGATTCAGGGCCTCAGTTTCAGAGCAGGAGTTTCAGTGCATGAGATTCACGGCATGAGATTCAGGGCATGAGATTCAGGGCATGAGTTTTAGGGTAGGTGTTTCAGTGCAAGAGTTTCAGGGCATGAGATTCTGGGCATGAGTTTCAGGGCAGGAAATTCAGGGCATGACATTCAGGGCATGTGTTTCAGTGCAAGAGTTTGAGGGCATGAGATTCAGGGCATGAGTTTCAAGGCAGGAGATTCAGGGCAGGAGATTCAGGGCATGAGATTCGGGGCTTGAGTTTCAAGGCATGTGTTTTAGGGAACGTATTTAAGTGCAGGAGTTTCAGGGCAGGAGATTCAGAGCATGAGTTTCAGTGCATGAGTTTGAGTGCAGGAGTTTCACGGCATCAGATTCAGGGCATGAGTTTCAGGGTAGGAGTTTCAGGGCATGAGATTCACGACATGAGTTTCAGGGCATGGGTTTCAGGTCTGGGGTTTCAGGTCTGTTGTTTCAGGGCTTGAGATCCAGGGCAGCAGTTTCAGGGCATGGGTTTCAGGTCTGGGGTTTCAGGTCTGTTGTTTCAGGGCTTGAGATTCAGGGCAGCAGTTTCAGGGCAGGAGATTCAGGCCAGGAGATTCAGGGCAGGTGTTTCAGTGCAAGAGTTTCAGGGCATGTCTTTCAGTGCATGAGCTTCAGGGCAGGAGTTTCAGAGTTTGAGATTCAGGGCATGAGTTTCAGGGCATGAGATTCAGGGCATGAGATTTAGGGTTGGTGTTTCAGTGCAAGAGTTTCAGGGCATGAGATTCAGGGCATGAGTTTCAGGGCAGGAATTTCAGGGCATGACATTCTGGGCATGTATTTCAGTGCAAGAGTTTGAGGGCATGAGATTCAGGGCTTGAGTTTCAAGGCAGGAGATTCAGGGCAGGATATTCAGGGCATGAGATTCGGGCTTGAGTTTCAAGGCAGGTGTTTTAGGGGCATGAGTTTCAGAACAGGAGATTCAGGGCTTGAGTTTCAGTGCATGAGTTTGAGGGCAGGAGTTTCACGGCATGAGATTCAGGGCATTTGTTTAAGGGTATGAGATTCAGAACATGAGTTTCAGGGCATGGGTTTCAGGTCTGTGGTTTCAGGGCTTGAGATTCAGGGCAGCAGTTTCAGGGCAGGAGATTCAGGCCAGGTGTTTCAGTGCAATAGTTTCAGTGCAAGGGTTTCAGGGCATGTCTTTCAGTGCATGAGATTCAGGGCATGAGTTTCAGGTCAGAAGTTTCAGGGCATGAGTTTCAGGGCATGAGTTTCAGGGCATGAGTTTCAGGGCAGAAGTTTCAGGGCATGTAATTCAGGGCGAGAGTTTTAGGATATGAGATTCATGGCATGAGTTTCAGTGCAGGAGTGCCACAGCATGAGATTCAGAGCAAGAGTTTCAAGGCAGGAGATTCAGGGCAGGAGTTTCAGTGCATGTGATTAAAGGCATGAGTTTCAGTGCATGAGCTTGAGGGCAGATGTTTCAGAGCATGAAATTCAGGGCATGAGTTTCAGGTCAGGAGATTCAGGGCAGGAGTTTCAGTGCATGTGATTAAAGGCATGAGTTTCAGTGCATGAGCTTGAGGGTAGGAGTTTCAGAGCATGAAATTCAGGGCATGAGTTTCAGGTCAGGAGATTCAGGGCAGGAGTTTCAGGGCAAGTGATTCAAGGCATGAGATTCAGGGCATGAGTTTCATGGCAGGTGATTCAGGGCATGAGATTCATGGTATCAGTTTCAGTGCAGGAGTTTCAGGGAATGAGATTCAGGGCATGAGTTTCAGGGCATGAGATTCAGGACAGGAGTTTCAAGGCATGAGATTCAGGGCATGAGTTTCAGTGCATGAGTTTCAGTGTATGAGTTTGAGGGCAGGAGTTTCAGGGCATGAGATTCAGGGCATGAGTTTCAGGGCATGAGATTCAGGGCAGGAATTTCAGGGCATGTGATTCAGCGCATGAGTTTCTGGGCAGATGATTCAGGGCAGGAGTTTTAGGGCATGAGATTCAGGGCATGACTTTCAGTGCATGAGTTTCAGGTCAGGAGTTTCAGGGTATGAGATTTAGGGCATGTGTTTCAGGGCAGGAGATTCAGGGTTTGAGTTTCAGGACATGATATTCAGGGCATGAGTTTCAGGGCATGAGTTTCAGAGCAGCAGTTTCAGGGCATGAGATTCAGGGCATGAGTTTCAGGGCAGGAGTTTCAGGGTATGAGATTCAGGGCATGAGTTTCAGGGTAGGAGAATCAGGGCTTGAGTTTCAGAGCATGACATTCAGGGGATGAGTTTCAGTGCATGAATATCAGGGCATGAGATTCAGGGCATGAGTTTCAAGACAGGAGATTCAGGGCATGAGTTTCAGTGCATGAGTTTGAGGGCAGGAGTTTCACGGCATGAGATTCAGTGCATGAGTTTAAGTGCATGAGATTCAGGACATGAGTTTCAGTGCATGGGTTTCAGGTCTGTAGTTTCAGGGCTTGAGATTCAGGGCAGCAGTTTCAGGGCAGGAGATTCAATGCAGGAGATTCAGGGCAGGTGTTTCATTGCAAGAGTTTCAGTGCAAGAGTTTCAGGGCATGTCTTTCAGTGCATGAGTTTCAGGGCAGGAGAATCAGGGCGTGAGTTTCAGGATATGAGATTCTGGGCATGAGTTTCAGGGCATGAGATTCAGTGCAGGAGTTTCAAGGCATGAGATTCAGGGCATGAGTTTCAGTGCATGAGTTTGAGGGCAGGAGTTTCAAGGCATAAGATTCAGGGCATGAGTTTCAGGGCATGAGATTCAGGGCAGTAATTTCAGGGCATGTGATTCAGATAATGAGTTTCTGGGCAGATGATTCAGGGCAGGAGTTTTAGGGCATGTGATTCAGGGCATGAGTCTCAGTGCATGAGTTTCAGGGCAGGAGTTTCAGGGTATCAGATTTAGGGCATGAGTTTCAGTGCATGAGATTCAGGGCAGGAGTTTCAGGGCATGTAATTCAGGGCGTGAGTTTCAGGGCATGAGATTCACGACATGAGTTTCAGGTCATGGGTTTCAGGTCTGTGGTTTCAGGGCTTGACATTCAGGGCAGCAGTTTCAGGGCAGGAGATTCAGGGCAGGTGTTTCAGTGCAAGAGTTTCAGTGCAAGAGTTTCAGGGCATGTCTTTCAGTGCATAAGTTTCAGGGCAGGAGTTTCAGGGCATGAGATTCAGGGCATGAGTTTCAGGGCAGGAGATTCACGGCTTGAGTTTAAGGTCATGAGATTTAGCGCATGAGATTCAGTGCATGACTTTCAGGGCAGGAGTTTCAGGGCATGAGATTCAGGGCATGAGTTTCAGGACATGAGTTTCAGTGAAGGAGTTTCAGGGCATGTAATTCAGGGCATGAGTTTGAGGATATGAGATTCATGGCATGATATTCAGGGCAGCAGTTTCAGGGCATGAGGTTCAGGACATGAGTTTCAGTGCAGTAGTTTCAGGGCATGAGTTTCAGGGCATGTGATTCAGGACAGGAGTTTGAAGGCATGAGTTTGAGGGCAGGAGTTTCAGGGCATGAGATTCAAGGCATGAGTTTCAGGGCATGAGATTCAGGACATGAGCTTCAGGGCATGGGTTTCAGGGCTTGAGATTCAGGGCAGCACTTTCAGGGCAGGATATTCAGGGCAGGAGATTCAGGGCAGGTGTTTCAGGGCAGAAGTTTCAGGGCATGAGATTCAGGGCATGAGTTTCAGGACAGAAGTTTCAGGGCATGTAATTCAGGGCGTGAGTTTCAGGATATGAGATTCATGGCATCAGTTTCAGTGCAGGCTTTTCAGGGCATGAGATTCAGGGCATGAGTTTCAGGGCATGAGATTCAGGACAGGAGTTTCTAGGCATGAGATTCAGGGCATGAGTTTCAGTGCATGAGTTTCAGTGTATGAGTTTGAGGGCAGGAGTTTCAGGGCATGAGATTCAGAGCATGAGTTTCAGGGCATGAGATTCAGGGCAGGAATTTCAAGGAATGTGATTCAGGGCATGATTTTCTGGGCAGATGATTCAGGGCAGGAGTTTTAGGGCATGTGATTCAGGGCATGACTTTCAGTGCATGAGTTTCAGGGCAGGAGTTTCAGGGTATGAGATTTAGGGCATGTGTTTCCGGGCAGGAGATTCAGGGTTTGAGTTTCAGGGCATGATATTCAGGGCATGAGTTTCAGGGCATGAGTTTTAGAGCAGCAGTTTCAGGTCATGAGATTCAGGGCATGAGTTTCAGGGCATGAATTTCAGGGCAGGAGTTTCAGAGCATGACATTCAGGGGATGAGTTTCAGTGCATGAATATCAGAGCATGAGATTCAGGGCATGAGATTCAGGGCATGAGTTTCAGGACAGGAGATTTAGGGCATGAGTTTCAGTGCATGAGTTTGAGAACAGGAGTTTCACGGCATGAGATTCAGGGCATGAGTTTAAGGGCATGAGATTCAGGACATGAGTTTCAGGGCATGGGTTTCAGGTCTGTGGTTTCAGGGCTTGAGTTTCAGGGCAGCAGTTTCAGGGCAGGAGATTCAATGCAGGAGATTCAGGGCAGGTGTTTCATTGCAAGAGTTTCAGTGCAAGAGTTTCAGGGCATATCTTTCAGTGCATGAGTTTCAGGGCAGGAGAATCAAGGCTTGAGTTTCAGGACATGAGGTTTAGGGCATGAGTTTCAGGGCAGGAGAATCAGGGCTTGAGTTTCCGGACATTAGTTTCAGGTCAGGAGTTTCAGGGCATGTAATTCAGGGCGTGAGTGTCAGGATATGAGTTTCAGTGCATGAGTTTGAGGGCAGGAGTTTCACGGCTTGAGATTCAGGGCATGAGTTTCAGAGCATGAGATTCAGGACATGAGTTTCAAAGCATGGGATTCAGGTCTGTGGTTTCAGGGGTTGAGATTCTGGGCAGCAGTTTCAGGGCAGGAGATTCAGGGCAAGAGTTTCAGGGCATGTCTTTCAGTGCATGAGTTTCAGGACAGGAAATTCACGGCTTGAGTTTAAGGTCATGAGATTTAGCGCATGATATTCAGTGCATGAGTTTCAGGGCAGAAGTTTCAGGGCATGAGATTCAGGGCATGAGTTTCAGGGCAGGAGAATCAGGGCATGAATTTCAGGGTATGAGATTCAGGGCATGAGTTTCTGGGCATGAGTTTCAGGGCAGGAGTTTCAGGGCATGTAATTCAGGGCGTGAGTTTCAGGATATGAGTTTCATGGCATGAGTTTCAGTGCAGGAGTTTCAGGGCATGAGATTCAGTGCATGA
Organism: Mobula birostris; assembly: GCF_030028105.1. Taxonomy (NCBI): domain Eukaryota; kingdom Metazoa; phylum Chordata; class Chondrichthyes; order Myliobatiformes; family Myliobatidae; genus Mobula; species Mobula birostris. The sequence continues at coordinate 124,246 of NW_027278508.1, forward strand.
GTTTCAGGGCATGAGATTCAAGACAGGAGTTTCAGGGCATGAGATGCAGGGCATGAGTTTCAGTGCATGAGTTTGAGGGCAGGAGTTTGAGGGCATGAGATTCAGGGCATGAGTTTCAGGGCATGAGATTCAGGGCAGGAATTTCAGGGCATGTGATTCAGGGTATGTGTTTTAGGGCAGGTGTTTCAGTGCAAGAGTTTGAGGGCATGAGATTCAGGGCATGAGTTTCAAGCCAGGAGATGCAGGACAGGAGATACAAGGCATGAGATTCGGTGCTTGAGATTCAAGGAAGGTGTTTTAGGGCACGTGTTTCAGTGCAGGAGTTTTAGGGCAGGAGATTCAGAGCATGAGTTTCAGTGCATGAGTTTCAGGGCAGAAGTTTCAGGGCATAAGATTCAGGGCATGAGTTTCAGGGCATGAGTTTCAGTGAAGGAGTTTCAGGGCATGCAATTCAGAGCATGAATTTGAGGATATGAGATTCATGGCATGATATTCAGGGCAGCAGTTTCAGGGCATTAGGTTCAGGACATGAGTTTCAGTGCAGTAGTTTCAGGGCATGAGATTCAGGGCATGAGTTTCAGGGCATGTGATTCAGGACAGGAGTTTGAAGGCATGAGACTGAGGGCATGAGATTCAGTGCATGAGTTTGAGGGCAGGAGTTTCAGGGCATGAGTTTCAGAGCATAACATTAAGGGGATGAATTTCAGTGCATGAATTTCAGGGCATGAGATTCAGTGCATGAGATTCAGGGCATGAGTTTCAGGGCAGGTGATTCAGGGCAGGAGTTTCAGGGTATGAGATTCAGGGCATGAGTTTCAGGGCAGGAGAATCAGGGCTTGCGTTTCAGGGCATAACATTCAGGGGATGAGTTTCAGTGCATGAATTTCAGGGCATGAGATACAGGTCATGAGATTCAGGGCATGAGTTTCAGGACAGGAGATTCAGGGCATGAGTTTCAGTGCATGAGTTTGAGGGCAGGGGTTTCAGGGCATGAGATTCAGGACATGAGTTTCAGGGCAGCAGTTTCAGGTCTGTGGTTTCAGGGCTTGAGATTCAGGGCAGCAGTTTCAGGGCAGGAGTTTCATGGCAGGAGTTTCAGGGCATGAGATTCAGGGCATGAGATTCAGGGCATGAGTTTCAGGGCAGGAATTTCAGGGCGTGAGATTCAGGGCATGAGTTTTAGGGTAGGTGTTTCAGTGCAAGAGTTTCAGGGCATGAGATTCAGGGCATGAGTGTCAGGGCAGGAATTTCAGGGCATGACATTCAGGGCATGTGTTTTAGGGCAGGTGTTTCAGTGCAAGAGTTCGAGGGCATGAGATTCAGGGCATGAGTTTCAAGGCAGGAGACTCAGGGCAGGAGATACAAAGCATGAGATTCGGGGCTTGTGTTTCAAGGCAGGTGTTTTAGGGCACGTGTTTCAGTGCACGAGTTTTAGGGCAGGAGATTCAGAGCATGAGTTTTAGTGCATGAGTTTGAGGGCAGGAGTTTCACGGCTTGAGATTCAGGGCATGAGTTTCAGTGCATGAGTTTCAGGGCATGAGTTTCAGGGCATGAGATTCAGGACATGAGTTTCAGGGCATGGGTTTCAGGTCTGTAGTTTCAGGGCTTGAGATTCAGGGCAGCAGTTTCAGGGCAGGAGATTCAGGGCAGGAGATTCAGGGAAGGAATTTCAGTGCAAGAGTTTCAGTGCAAGAGTTTCAGGGCATGTCTTTCAGTGCATGAGTTTCAGGGCAGGAGTTTCAGAGCTTGAGATTCAGGGCATGAGTTTCAGGGCATGAGATTCAGGGCATGAATTTTAGGGTTGGTGTTTCAGTGCAAGAGTTTCAGGGCATGAGATTCAGGGCATGAGTTTCAGGGCAGGAATTTCAGGGCATGTGATTCAGGGTATGTGTTTTAGGGCAGGTGTTTCAGTGCAAGAGTTTGAGGGCATGAGATTCAGGGCATGAGTTTCAAGCCAGGAGATGCAGGACAGGAGATACAAGGCATGAGATTCGGTGCTTGAGATTCAAGGTAGGTGTTTTAGGGCACGTGTTTCAGTGCAGGAGTTTTAGGGCAGGATATTCAGAGCATGAGTTTCAGTGCATGAGTTTGAGGGCCGGATTTTCACGGCTTGAGATTCAGGGCATGAGTTTCAGGGCATGAGTTTCAGGGCATGAGATTCAGGACATGAGTTTCAGGGCATGGGTTTCAGGTCTGTGTATTCAGGGCAGGAGATTCAGGGAAGCAGTTTCAGTGCAAGAGTTTCAGGGCATGAGATTCAGGACAGGAGTTTCAAGGCATGAGATTCAGGGCATGAGTTTCAGTGCATGAGTTTCAGGGCAGGAGTTTCAGGGTGTGAGATTCAGGGCATGAGTTTCAGGGCATGAGATTCAGGACAGGAGTTTCAAGGCATGAGATTCAGGGCACGAGTTTCAGTGCATGAGTTTCAGTGTATGTGTTTGAGGGCAGGAGTTTCAGGGCATGAGATTCAGGGCATGAGTTTCAGGGCATGAGAATCAGGGCAGGAATTTCAGGGCATGTGATTCAGGGCATGAGTTTCTGGGCAGATGATTCAGGGCAGGAGTTTGAGGGCATGTGATTCAGGGCATAAGTTTCAGTGCATGAGTTTCAGGGCAGAAGTTTCGGGGTATGAGATTTAGGGCATGAGTTTCAGGGCATGAGTTTCAGGGCATGAGTTTCAGTGAAGGAGTTTCAGGGCATGTAATTCAGGGCATGAGTTTCAGGATATGAGATTCATGGCATGATATTCAGGGCAGCAGTTTCAGGGTATGAGATTCAGGGCATGAGTTTCAGGGCATGTGATTCAGGACAGGAGTTTGAAGGCATGAGATTCAGGGCATGAGTTTCAGTGCATGAGTTTGAGGGCAGTAGTTTCAGGGCTTGAGATTCAGAACATGAGTTTCAGGGCATGAGATTCAGAACATGAGTTTCAGGGCATGAGATTCAGTGCATGAGTTTCAGGTCTGTTGTTTCCGGGCTTGAGATTCAGCGCAGCAGTTTCAGAGCTGCAGTTTCAGAGCATGAGATTCAAGCATGAGTTTCAGGGCATGAGTTTCAGGGCAGGAGTTTCAGGGTATGCGATTCAGGGCATGAGTTTCAGGGCAGGAGAATCAGGGCTTGAGTTTCAGAGCATGACATTCAGGTGATGAGTTTCAGTGTATGAATTTCAGGGCATGAGATTCAGGGCATGAGATTCAGGGCATGAATTTTAGGACAGGAGATTCAGGGCATGAGTTTCAGTGCATGAGTTTGAGGGCAGGAGTTTCAGGGCATGAGATTCAGGGCATGAGTTTCAGGGCAGGAGATTCACGGCTTGAGTTTAAGGTCATGAGATTTAGCGCATGGGATTCAGTGCATGAGTTTGAGGGCAGGAGTTTCAGGGCATGAGATTCAGGGCATGAGTTTCAGGGCATGAGTTTCAGTGAAGGAGTTTCAGGGCATGTAATTAAGGGCATCAGTTTGAGGATATGAGATTCATGGCATGATATTCAGGGCAGCAGTTTCAGGGCATTAGGTTCAGGACATGAGTTTCAGTGCAGTAGTTTCAGGGCATGAGATTCAGGGCATGAGTTTCAGGGCATGTGATTCAGGACAGGAGTTTGAAGGCATGAGATTCAGGGCATGAATTTCAGTGCAGGAGTTTGAGGGCAGGAGTTTCAGGGCATGAGATTCAGGAAATGAGTTTCAGGGCATGAGATTCAGTACATAAGTTTCAGGGCATGAGTTTCAGGTCTGTGGTTTCCGTGATTGAGATTCAGCGCAGCAGTTTCAGGGCATGAGATTCAGGGCATGAGTTTCAGGGCAGCAGAATCAGGGCTTGAGTTTCAGAGCATAACATTCAGGGGATGAGTTTCAGTGCATGAATTTCAGGGCATGAGATTCAGGGCATGAGTTTCAGGACAGGAGATTCAGGGCATGAGTTTCAGTGCATGAGTTTGAGGGCAGGGGTTTCTCGGCATGAGATTCGGGACATGAGTTTCAGTGGATGAGTTTGAGGGCAATAGTTTCAGGCATGAGATTCAGGGCATGAGTTTCAGGGCATGAGATTCAGGATTTGAGTTTCAGGGCATGGGTTTCAGGTCTGTGGTTTCAGGGCTTGAGATTCAGGGCAGCAGTTTCAGGGCAGGAGAATCAGGGAAGGAGTTTCAGTGCAAGATTTTCAGGGCATGTCTTTCAGTGCATGAGTTTCAGGACAGGAGTTTCAGAGCATGAGATTCAGGGCATGAGTTTCAGGGCAGGAGATTCACGGCTTGAGTTTAAGGTCATGAGATTTAGCGCATGAGATTCAATGCATGAGTTTCAGGGCAGAAGTTTCAGGGCATGAGATTCAGGGCATGAGTTTCAGGGCAGGAGATTCACGGCTTGAGTTTAAGGTCATGAGATTTAGCGCATGAGATTCAGTGCATGAGTTTCAGGGTAGAAGTTTCAGGGCATAAGATTCAGGGCATGAGTTTCAGGGCATGAGTTTCAGTGAAGGAGTTTCAGGGCATGCAATTCAGAGCATGAATTTGAGGATATGAGATTCATGGCATGATATTCAGGGCAGCAGTTTCAGGGCATTAGGTTCAGGACATGAGTTTCAGTGCAGTAGTTTCAGGGCATGAGATTCAGGGCATGAGTTTCAGGGCATGTGATTCAGGACAGGAGTTTGAAGGCATGAGACTGAGGGCATGAGATTCAGTGCATGAGTTTGAGGGCAGGAGTTTCAGGGCATGAGTTTCAGAGCATAACATTAAGGGGATGAATTTCAGTGCATGAATTTCAGGGCATGAGATTCAGTGCATGAGATTCAGGGCATGAGTTTCAGGGCAGGTGATTCAGGGCAGGAGTTTCAGGGTATGAGATTCAGGGCATGAGTTTCAGGGCAGGAGAATCAGGGCTTGCGTTTCAGGGCATAACATTCAGGGGATGAGTTTCAGTGCATGAATTTCAGGGCATGAGATACAGGTCATGAGATTCAGGGCATGAGTTTCAGGACAGGAGATTCAGGGCATGAGTTTCAGTGCATGAGTTTGAGGGCAGGGGTTTCAGGGCATGAGATTCAGGACATGAGTTTCAGGGCAGCAGTTTCAGGTCTGTGGTTTCAGGGCTTGAGATTCAGGGCAGCAGTTTCAGGGCAGGAGTTTCATGGCAGGAGTTTCAGGGCATGAGATTCAGGGCATGAGATTCAGGGCATGAGTTTCAGGGCAGGAATTTCAGGGCGTGAGATTCAGGGCATGAGTTTTAGGGTAGGTGTTTCAGTGCAAGAGTTTCAGGGCATGAGATTCAGGGCATGAGTGTCAGGGCAGGAATTTCAGGGCATGACATTCAGGGCATGTGTTTTAGGGCAGGTGTTTCAGTGCAAGAGTTCGAGGGCATGAGATTCAGGGCATGAGTTTCAAGGCAGGAGACTCAGGGCAGGAGATACAAAGCATGAGATTCGGGGCTTGTGTTTCAAGGCAGGTGTTTTAGGGCACGTGTTTCAGTGCACGAGTTTTAGGGCAGGAGATTCAGAGCATGAGTTTTAGTGCATGAGTTTGAGGGCAGGAGTTTCACGGCTTGAGATTCAGGGCATGAGTTTCAGTGCATGAGTTTCAGGGCATGAGTTTCAGGGCATGAGATTCAGGACATGAGTTTCAGGGCATGGGTTTCAGGTCTGTAGTTTCAGGGCTTGAGATTCAGGGCAGCAGTTTCAGGGCAGGAGATTCAGGGCAGGAGATTCAGGGAAGGAATTTCAGTGCAAGAGTTTCAGTGCAAGAGTTTCAGGGCATGTCTTTCAGTGCATGAGTTTCAGGGCAGGAGTTTCAGAGCTTGAGATTCAGGGCATGAGTTTCAGGGCATGAGATTCAGGGCATGAATTTTAGGGTTGGTGTTTCAGTGCAAGAGTTTCAGGGCATGAGATTCAGGGCATGAGTTTCAGGGCAGGAATTTCAGGGCATGTGATTCAGGGTATGTGTTTTAGGGCAGGTGTTTCAGTGCAAGAGTTTGAGGGCATGAGATTCAGGGCATGAGTTTCAAGCCAGGAGATGCAGGACAGGAGATACAAGGCATGAGATTCGGTGCTTGAGATTCAAGGTAGGTGTTTTAGGGCACGTGTTTCAGTGCAGGAGTTTTAGGGCAGGATATTCAGAGCATGAGTTTCAGTGCATGAGTTTGAGGGCCGGATTTTCACGGCTTGAGATTCAGGGCATGAGTTTCAGGGCATGAGTTTCAGGGCATGAGATTCAGGACATGAGTTTCAGGGCATGGGTTTCAGGTCTGTGTATTCAGGGCAGGAGATTCAGGGAAGCAGTTTCAGTGCAAGAGTTTCAGGGCATGAGATTCAGGACAGGAGTTTCAAGGCATGAGATTCAGGGCATGAGTTTCAGTGCATGAGTTTCAGGGCAGGAGTTTCAGGGTGTGAGATTCAGGGCATGAGTTTCAGGGCATGAGATTCAGGACAGGAGTTTCAAGGCATGAGATTCAGGGCACGAGTTTCAGTGCATGAGTTTCAGTGTATGTGTTTGAGGGCAGGAGTTTCAGGGCATGAGATTCAGGGCATGAGTTTCAGGGCATGAGAATCAGGGCAGGAATTTCAGGGCATGTGATTCAGGGCATGAGTTTCTGGGCAGATGATTCAGGGCAGGAGTTTGAGGGCATGTGATTCAGGGCATAAGTTTCAGTGCATGAGTTTCAGGGCAGAAGTTTCGGGGTATGAGATTTAGGGCATGAGTTTCAGGGCATGAGTTTCAGGGCATGAGTTTCAGTGAAGGAGTTTCAGGGCATGTAATTCAGGGCATGAGTTTCAGGATATGAGATTCATGGCATGATATTCAGGGCAGCAGTTTCAGGGTATGAGATTCAGGGCATGAGTTTCAGGGCATGTGATTCAGGACAGGAGTTTGAAGGCATGAGATTCAGGGCATGAGTTTCAGTGCATGAGTTTGAGGGCAGTAGTTTCAGGGCTTGAGATTCAGAACATGAGTTTCAGGGCATGAGATTCAGAACATGAGTTTCAGGGCATGAGATTCAGTGCATGAGTTTCAGGTCTGTTGTTTCCGGGCTTGAGATTCAGCGCAGCAGTTTCAGAGCTGCAGTTTCAGAGCATGAGATTCAAGCATGAGTTTCAGGGCATGAGTTTCAGGGCAGGAGTTTCGGGGTATGAGATTTAGGGCATGAGTTTCAGGGCATGAGTTTCAGGGCATGAGTTTCAGTGAAGGAGTTTCAGGGCATGTAATTCAGGGCATGAGTTTCAGGATATGAGATTCATGGCATGATATTCAGGGCAGCAGTTTCAGGGTATGAGATTCAGGGCATGAGTTTCAGGGCATGTGATTCAGGACAGGAGTTTGAAGGCATGAGATTCAGGGCATGAGTTTCAGTGCATGAGTTTGAGGGCAGTAGTTTCAGGGCTTGAGATTCAGAACATGAGTTTCAGGGCATGAGATTCAGAACATGAGTTTCAGGGCATGAGATTCAGTGCATGAGTTTCAGGTCTGTTGTTTCCGGGCTTGAGATTCAGCGCAGCAGTTTCAGAGCTGCAGTTTCAGAGCATGAGATTCAAGCATGAGTTTCAGGGCATGAGTTTCAGGGCAGGAGTTTCAGGGTATGCGATTCAGGGCATGAGTTTCAGGGCAGGAGAATCAGGGCTTGAGTTTCAGAGCATGACATTCAGGTGATGAGTTTCAGTGTATGAATTTCAGGGCATGAGATTCAGGGCATGAGATTCAGGGCATGAATTTTAGGACAGGAGATTCAGGGCATGAGTTTCAGTGCATGAGTTTGAGGGCAGGGGTTTCTCGGCATGAGATTCGGGACATGAGTTTCAGTGGATGAGTTTGAGGGCAATAGTTTCAGGCATGAGATTCAGGGCATGAGTTTCAGGGCATGAGATTCAGGATTTGAGTTTCAGGGCATGGGTTTCAGGTCTGTGGTTTCAGGGCTTGAGATTCAGGGCAGCAGTTTCAGGGCAGGAGAATCAGGGAAGGAGTTTCAGTGCAAGATTTTCAGGGCATGTCTTTCAGTGCATGAGTTTCAGGACAGGAGTTTCAGAGCATGAGATTCAGGGCATGAGTTTCAGGGCAGGAGATTCACGGCTTGAGTTTAAGGTCATGAGATTTAGCGCATGAGATTCAATGCATGAGTTTCAGGGCAGAAGTTTCAGGGCATGAGATTCAGGGCATGAGTTTCAGGGCAGGAGATTCACGGCTTGAGTTTAAGGTCATGAGATTTAGCGCATGAGATTCAGTGCATGAGTTTCAGGGTAGAAGTTTCAGGGCATAAGATTCAGGGCATGAGTTTCAGGGCATGAGTTTCAGTGAAGGAGTTTCAGGGCATGCAATTCAGAGCATGAATTTGAGGATATGAGATTCATGGCATGATATTCAGGGCAGCAGTTTCAGGGCATTAGGTTCAGGACATGAGTTTCAGTGCAGTAGTTTCAGGGCATGAGATTCAGGGCATGAGTTTCAGGGCATGTGATTCAGGACAGGAGTTTGAAGGCATGAGACTGAGGGCATGAGATTCAGTGCATGAGTTTGAGGGCAGGAGTTTCAGGGCATGAGTTTCAGAGCATAACATTAAGGGGATGAATTTCAGTGCATGAATTTCAGGGCATGAGATTCAGTGCATGAGATTCAGGGCATGAGTTTCAGGGCAGGTGATTCAGGGCAGGAGTTTCAGGGTATGAGATTCAGGGCATGAGTTTCAGGGCAGGAGAATCAGGGCTTGCGTTTCAGGGCATAACATTCAGGGGATGAGTTTCAGTGCATGAATTTCAGGGCATGAGATACAGGTCATGAGATTCAGGGCATGAGTTTCAGGACAGGAGATTCAGGGCATGAGTTTCAGTGCATGAGTTTGAGGGCAGGGGTTTCAGGGCATGAGATTCAGGACATGAGTTTCAGGGCAGCAGTTTCAGGTCTGTGGTTTCAGGGCTTGAGATTCAGGGCAGCAGTTTCAGGGCAGGAGTTTCATGGCAGGAGTTTCAGGGCATGAGATTCAGGGCATGAGATTCAGGGCATGAGTTTCAGGGCAGGAATTTCAGGGCGTGAGATTCAGGGCATGAGTTTTAGGGTAGGTGTTTCAGTGCAAGAGTTTCAGGGCATGAGATTCAGGGCATGAGTGTCAGGGCAGGAATTTCAGGGCATGACATTCAGGGCATGTGTTTTAGGGCAGGTGTTTCAGTGCAAGAGTTCGAGGGCATGAGATTCAGGGCATGAGTTTCAAGGCAGGAGACTCAGGGCAGGAGATACAAAGCATGAGATTCGGGGCTTGTGTTTCAAGGCAGGTGTTTTAGGGCACGTGTTTCAGTGCACGAGTTTTAGGGCAGGAGATTCAGAGCATGAGTTTTAGTGCATGAGTTTGAGGGCAGGAGTTTCAGGGCATGAGATTCAGAACATGAGTTTCAGGGCATGAGATTCAGTGCATGAGTTTCAGGTCTGTTGTTTCCGGGCTTGAGATTCAGCGCAGCAGTTTCAGAGCTGCAGTTTCAGAGCATGAGATTCAAGCATGAGTTTCAGGGCATGAGTTTCAGGGCAGGAGTTTCAGGGTATGCGATTCAGGGCATGAGTTTCAGGGCAGGAGAATCAGGGCTTGAGTTTCAGAGCATGACATTCAGGTGATGAGTTTCAGTGTATGAATTTCAGGGCATGAGATTCAGGGCATGAGATTCAGGGCATGAATTTTAGGACAGGAGATTCAGGGCATGAGTTTCAGTGCATGAGTTTGAGGGCAGGAGTTTCAGGGCATGAGATTCAGGGCATGAGTTTCAGGGCAGGAGATTCACGGCTTGAGTTTAAGGTCATGAGATTTAGCGCATGGGATTCAGTGCATGAGTTTGAGGGCAGGAGTTTCAGGGCATGAGATTCAGGGCATGAGTTTCAGGGCATGAGTTTCAGTGAAGGAGTTTCAGGGCATGTAATTAAGGGCATCAGTTTGAGGATATGAGATTCATGGCATGATATTCAGGGCAGCAGTTTCAGGGCATTAGGTTCAGGACATGAGTTTCAGTGCAGTAGTTTCAGGGCATGAGATTCAGGGCATGAGTTTCAGGGCATGTGATTCAGGACAGGAGTTTGAAGGCATGAGATTCAGGGCATGAATTTCAGTGCAGGAGTTTGAGGGCAGGAGTTTCAGGGCATGAGATTCAGAACATGAGTTTCAGGGCATGAGATTCAGAACATGAGTTTCAGGGCATGAGATTCAGTGCATGAGTTTCAGGTCTGTTGTTTCCGGGCTTGAGATTCAGCGCAGCAGTTTCAGAGCTGCAGTTTCAGAGCATGAGATTCAAGCATGAGTTTCAGGGCATGAGTTTCAGGGCAGGAGTTTCAGGGTATGCGATTCAGGGCATGAGTTTCAGGGCAGGAGAATCAGGGCTTGAGTTTCAGAGCATGACATTCAGGTGATGAGTTTCAGTGTATGAATTTCAGGGCATGAGATTCAGGGCATGAGATTCAGGGCATGAATTTTAGGACAGGAGATTCAGGGCATGAGTTTCAGTGCATGAGTTTGAGGGCAGGGGTTTCTCGGCATGAGATTCGGGACATGAGTTTCAGTGGATGAGTTTGAGGGCAATAGTTTCAGGCATGAGATTCAGGGCATGAGTTTCAGGGCATGAGATTCAGGATTTGAGTTTCAGGGCATGGGTTTCAGGTCTGTGGTTTCAGGGCTTGAGATTCAGGGCAGCAGTTTCAGGGCAGGAGAATCAGGGAAGGAGTTTCAGTGCAAGATTTTCAGGGCATGTCTTTCAGTGCATGAGTTTCAGGACAGGAGTTTCAGAGCATGAGATTCAGGGCATGAGTTTCAGGGCAGGAGATTCACGGCTTGAGTTTAAGGTCATGAGATTTAGCGCATGAGATTCAATGCATGAGTTTCAGGGCAGAAGTTTCAGGGCATGAGATTCAGGGCATGAGTTTCAGGGCAGGAGATTCACGGCTTGAGTTTAAGGTCATGAGATTTAGCGCATGAGATTCAGTGCATGAGTTTCAGGGTAGAAGTTTCAGGGCATAAGATTCAGGGCATGAGTTTCAGGGCATGAGTTTCAGTGAAGGAGTTTCAGGGCATGCAATTCAGAGCATGAATTTGAGGATATGAGATTCATGGCATGATATTCAGGGCAGCAGTTTCAGGGCATTAGGTTCAGGACATGAGTTTCAGTGCAGTAGTTTCAGGGCATGAGATTCAGGGCATGAGTTTCAGGGCATGTGATTCAGGACAGGAGTTTGAAGGCATGAGACTGAGGGCATGAGATTCAGTGCATGAGTTTGAGGGCAGGAGTTTCAGGGCATGAGTTTCAGAGCATAACATTAAGGGGATGAATTTCAGTGCATGAATTTCAGGGCATGAGATTCAGTGCATGAGATTCAGGGCATGAGTTTCAGGGCAGGTGATTCAGGGCAGGAGTTTCAGGGTATGAGATTCAGGGCATGAGTTTCAGGGCAGGAGAATCAGGGCTTGCGTTTCAGGGCATAACATTCAGGGGATGAGTTTCAGTGCATGAATTTCAGGGCATGAGATACAGGTCATGAGATTCAGGGCATGAGTTTCAGGACAGGAGATTCAGGGCATGAGTTTCAGTGCATGAGTTTGAGGGCAGGGGTTTCAGGGCATGAGATTCAGGACATGAGTTTCAGGGCAGCAGTTTCAGGTCTGTGGTTTCAGGGCTTGAGATTCAGGGCAGCAGTTTCAGGGCAGGAGTTTCATGGCAGGAGTTTCAGGGCATGAGATTCAGGGCATGAGATTCAGGGCATGAGTTTCAGGGCAGGAATTTCAGGGCGTGAGATTCAGGGCATGAGTTTTAGGGTAGGTGTTTCAGTGCAAGAGTTTCAGGGCATGAGATTCAGGGCATGAGTGTCAGGGCAGGAATTTCAGGGCATGACATTCAGGGCATGTGTTTTAGGGCAGGTGTTTCAGTGCAAGAGTTCGAGGGCATGAGATTCAGGGCATGAGTTTCAAGGCAGGAGACTCAGGGCAGGAGATACAAAGCATGAGATTCGGGGCTTGTGTTTCAAGGCAGGTGTTTTAGGGCACGTGTTTCAGTGCACGAGTTTTAGGGCAGGAGATTCAGAGCATGAGTTTTAGTGCATGAGTTTGAGGGCAGGAGTTTCACGGCTTGAGATTCAGGGCATGAGTTTCAGTGCATGAGTTTCAGGGCATGAGTTTCAGGGCATGAGATTCAGGACATGAGTTTCAGGGCATGGGTTTCAGGTCTGTAGTTTCAGGGCTTGAGATTCAGGGCAGCAGTTTCAGGGCAGGAGATTCAGGGCAGGAGATTCAGGGAAGGAATTTCAGTGCAAGAGTTTCAGTGCAAGAGTTTCAGGGCATGTCTTTCAGTGCATGAGTTTCAGGGCAGGAGTTTCAGAGCTTGAGATTCAGGGCATGAGTTTCAGGGCATGAGATTCAGGGCATGAATTTTAGGGTTGGTGTTTCAGTGCAAGACTTTCAGGGCATGAGATTCAGGGCATGAGTTTCAGGGCAGGAATTTCAGGGCATGTGATTCAGGGTATGTGTTTTAGGGCAGGTGTTTCAGTGCAAGAGTTTGAGGGCATGAGATTCAGGGCATGAGTTTCAAGCCAGGAGATGCAGGACAGGAGATACAAGGCATGAGATTCGGTGCTTGAGATTCAAGGTAGGTGTTTTAGGGCACGTGTTTCAGTGCAGGAGTTTTAGGGCAGGAGATTCAGAGCATGAGTTTCAGTGCATGAGTTTGAGGGCCGGATTTTCACGGCTTGAGATTCAGGGCATGAGTTTCAGGGCATGAGTTTCAGGGCATGAGATTCAGGACATGAGTTTCAGGGCATGGGTTTCAGGTCTGTGTATTCAGGGCAGGAGATTCAGGGAAGCAGTTTCAGTGCAAGAGTTTCAGGGCATGAGATTCAGGACAGGAGTTTCAAGGCATGAGATTCAGGGCATGAGTTTCAGTGCATGAGTTTCAGGGCAGGAGTTTCAGGGTGTGAGATTCAGGGCATGAGTTTCAGGGCATGAGATTCAGGACAGGAGTTTCAAGGCATGAGATTCAGGGCATGAGTTTCAGTGCATGAGTTTCAGTGTATGTGTTTGAGGGCAGGAGTTTCAGGGCATGAGATTCAGGGCATGAGTTTCAGGGCATGAGAATCAGGGCAGGAATTTCAGGGCATGTGATTCAGGGCATGAGTTTCTGGGCAGATGATTCAGGGCAGGAGTTTGAGGGCATGTGATTCAGGGCATAAGTTTCAGTGCATGAGTTTCAGGGCAGAAGTTTCGGGGTATGAGATTTAGGGCATGAGTTTCAGGGCATGAGTTTCAGGGCATGAGTTTCAGTGAAGGAGTTTCAGGGCATGTAATTCAGGGCATGAGTTTCAGGATATGAGATTCATGGCATGATATTCAGGGCAGCAGTTTCAGGGTATGAGATTCAGGGCATGAGTTTCAGGGCATGTGATTCAGGACAGGAGTTTGAAGGCATGAGATTCAGGGCATGAGTTTCAGTGCATGAGTTTGAGGGCAGTAGTTTCAGGGCTTGAGATTCAGAACATGAGTTTCAGGGCATGAGATTCAGAACATGAGTTTCAGGGCATGAGATTCAGTGCATGAGTTTCAGGTCTGTTGTTTCCGGGCTTGAGATTCAGCGCAGCAGTTTCAGAGCTGCAGTTTCAGAGCATGAGATTCAAGCATGAGTTTCAGGGCATGAGTTTCAGGGCAGGAGTTTCAGGGTATGCGATTCAGGGCATGAGTTTCAGGGCAGGAGAATCAGGGCTTGAGTTTCAGAGCATGACATTCAGGTGATGAGTTTCAGTGTATGAATTTCAGGGCATGAGATTCAGGGCATGAGTTTCAAGCCAGGAGATGCAGGACAGGAGATACAAGGCATGAGATTCGGTGCTTGAGATTCAAGGTAGGTGTTTTAGGGCACGTGTTTCAGTGCAGGAGTTTTAGGGCAGGAGATTCAGAGCATGAGTTTCAGTGCATGAGTTTGAGGGCCGGATTTTCACGGCTTGAGATTCAGGGCATGAGTTTCAGGGCATGAGTTTCAGGGCATGAGATTCAGGACATGAGTTTCAGGGCATGGGTTTCAGGTCTGTGTATTCAGGGCAGGAGATTCAGGGAAGCAGTTTCAGTGCAAGAGTTTCAGGGCATGAGATTCAGGACAGGAGTTTCAAGGCATGAGATTCAGGGCATGAGTTTCAGTGCATGAGTTTCAGGGCAGGAGTTTCAGGGTGTGAGATTCAGGGCATGAGTTTCAGGGCATGAGATTCAGGACAGGAGTTTCAAGGCATGAGATTCAGGGCATGAGTTTCAGTGCATGAGTTTCAGTGTATGTGTTTGAGGGCAGGAGTTTCAGGGCATGAGATTCAGGGCATGAGTTTCAGGGCATGAGAATCAGGGCAGGAATTTCAGGGCATGTGATTCAGGGCATGAGTTTCTGGGCAGATGATTCAGGGCAGGAGTTTGAGGGCATGTGATTCAGGGCATAAGTTTCAGTGCATGAGTTTCAGGGCAGAAGTTTCGGGGTATGAGATTTAGGGCATGAGTTTCAGGGCATGAGTTTCAGGGCATGAGTTTCAGTGAAGGAGTTTCAGGGCATGTAATTCAGGGCATGAGTTTCAGGATATGAGATTCATGGCATGATATTCAGGGCAGCAGTTTCAGGGTATGAGATTCAGGGCATGAGTTTCAGGGCATGTGATTCAGGACAGGAGTTTGAAGGCATGAGATTCAGGGCATGAGTTTCAGTGCATGAGTTTGAGGGCAGTAGTTTCAGGGCTTGAGATTCAGAACATGAGTTTCAGGGCATGAGATTCAGAACATGAGTTTCAGGGCATGAGATTCAGTGCATGAGTTTCAGGTCTGTTGTTTCCGGGCTTGAGATTCAGCGCAGCAGTTTCAGAGCTGCAGTTTCAGAGCATGAGATTCAAGCATGAGTTTCAGGGCATGAGTTTCAGGGCAGGAGTTTCAGGGTATGCGATTCAGGGCATGAGTTTCAGGGCAGGAGAATCAGGGCTTGAGTTTCAGAGCATGACATTCAGGTGATGAGTTTCAGTGTATGAATTTCAGGGCATGAGATTCAGGGCATGAGATTCAGGGCATGAATTTTAGGACAGGAGATTCAGGGCATGAGTTTCAGTGCATGAGTTTGAGGGCAGGAGTTTCAGGGCATGAGATTCAGGGCATGAGTTTCAGGGCAGGAGATTCACGGCTTGAGTTTAAGGTCATGAGATTTAGCGCATGAGATTCAGTGCATGAGTTTGAGGGCAGGAGTTTCAGGGCATGAGATTCAGGGCATGAGTTTCAGGGCATGAGTTTCAGTGAAGGAGTTTCAGGGCATGTAATTAAGGGCATCAGTTTGAGGATATGAGATTCATGGCATGATATTCAGGGCAGCAGTTTCAGGGCATTAGGTTCAGGACATGAGTTTCAGTGCAGTAGTTTCAGGGCATGAGATTCAGGGCATGAGTTTCAGGGCATGTGATTCAGGACAGGAGTTTGAAGGCATGAGATTCAGGGCATGAATTTCAGTGCAGGAGTTTGAGGGCAGGAGTTTCAGGGCATGAGATTCAGGAAATGAGTTTCAGGGCATGAGATTCAGTACATAAGTTTCAGGGCATGAGTTTCAGGTCTGTGGTTTCCGTGATTGAGATTCAGCGCAGCAGTTTCAGGGCATGAGATTCAGGGCATGAGTTTCAGGGCAGCAGAATCAGGGCTTGAGTTTCAGAGCATAACATTCAGGGGATGAGTTTCAGTGCATGAATTTCAGGGCATGAGATTCAGGGCATGAGTTTCAGGACAGGAGATTCAGGGCATGAGTTTCAGTGCATGAGTTTGAGGGCAGGGGTTTCTCGGCATGAGATTCGGGACATGAGTTTCAGTGGATGAGTTTGAGGGCAATAGTTTCAGGCATGAGATTCAGGGCATGAGTTTCAGGGCATGAGATTCAGGATTTGAGTTTCAGGGCATGGGTTTCAGGTCTGTGGTTTCAGGGCTTGAGATTCAGGGCCGCAGTTTCAGGGCAGGAGAATCAGGGAAGGAGTTTCAGTGCAAGATTTTCAGGGCATGTCTTTCAGTGCATGAGTTTCAGGACAGGAGTTTCAGAGCATGAGATTCAGGGCATGAGTTTCAGCGCAGGAGATTCACGGCTTGAGTTTAAGGTCAAGAGATTTAGCGCATGAGATTCAATGCATGAGTTTCAGGGCAGAAGTTTCAGGGCATGAGATTCAGGGCATGAGTTTCAGGGCAGGAGATTCACGGCTTGAGTTTAAGGTCATGAGATTTAGCGCATGAGATTCAGTGCATGAGTTTCAGGGCAGAAGTTTCAGGGCATAAGATTCAGGGCATGAGTTTCAGGGCATGAGTTTCAGTGAAGGAGTTTCAGGGCATGCAATTCAGAGCATGAATTTGAGGATATGAGATTCATGGCATGATATTCAGGGCAGCAGTTTCAGGGCATTAGGTTCAGGACATGAGTTTCAGTGCAGTAGTTTCAGGGCATGAGATTCAGGGCATGTGATTCAGGACAGGAGTTTGAAGGCATGAGACTGAGGGCATGAGATTCAGTGCATGAGTTTGAGGGCAGGAGTTTCAGGGCATGAGTTTCAGAGCATAACATTAAGGGGATGAATTTCAGTGCATGAATTTCAGGGCATGAGATTCAGTGCATGAGATTCAGGGCATGAGTTTCAGGGCAGGTGATTCAGGGCAGGAGTTTCAGGGTATGAGATTCAGGGCATGAGTTTCAGGGCAGGAGAATCAGGGCTTGCGTTTCAGGGCATAACATTCAGGGGATGAGTTTCAGTGCATGAATTTCAGGGCATGAGATACAGGTCATGAGATTCAGGGCATGAGTTTCAGGACAGGAGATTCAGGGCATGAGTTTCAGTGCATGAGTTTGAGGGCAGGGGTTTCAGGGCATGAGATTCAGGACATGAGTTTCAGGGCAGCAGTTTCAGGTCTGTGCTTTCAGGGCTTGAGATTCAGGGCAGCAGTTTCAGGGCAGGAGTTTCATGGCAGGAGTTTCAGGGCATGAGATTCAGGGCATGAGTTTCAGGGCAGGAATTTCAGGGCGTGAGATTCAGGGCATGAGTTTTAGGGTAGGTGTTTCAGTGCAAGAGTTTCAGGGCATGAGATTCAGGGCATGAGTGTCAGGGCAGGAATTTCAGGGCATGACATTCAGGGCATGTGTTTTAGGGCAGGTGTTTCAGTGCAAGAGTTCGAGGGCATGAGATTCAGGGCATGAGTTTCAAGGCAGGAGACTCAGGGCAGGAGATACAAAGCATGAGATTCGGGGCTTGTGTTTCAAGGCAGGTGTTTTAGGGCACGTGTTTCAGTGCACGAGTTTTAGGGCAGGAGATTCAGAGCATGAGTTTTAGTGCATGAGTTTGAGGGCAGGAGTTTCACGGCTTGAGATTCAGGGCATGAGTTTCAGTGCATGAGTTTCAGGGCATGAGTTTCAGGGCATGAGATTCAGGACATGAGTTTCAGGGCATGGGTTTCAGGTCTGTAGTTTCAGGGCTTGAGATTCAGGGCAGCAGTTTCAGGGCAGGAGATTCAGGGCAGGAGATTCAGGGAAGGAATTTCAGTGCAAGAGTTTCAGTGCAAGAGTTTCAGGGCATGTCTTTCAGTGCATGAGTTTCAGAGAATGAGATTCAGGGCATGAGTTTCAGGGCAGGATATTCACGGCTTGAGTTTCAGGACATGAGTTTCTGGGCATGATTTTCAGGGCAGGAGTATCAGGGCATGTAATTCAGGGCGTGAGTTTCAGGATATGAGATTCATGGCATGAGTTTCAGTGCAGGAGTTTCAGGGCATGAGATTCAGAGCATACGTTTCAGGGCATGAGATTCAGGACAGGAGTTTCAGGGCATGAGATTCAGGGCATGAGTTTCAGTGGATGAGTTTGAGGGCAATATGTTCAGGGCATCAGATTCAGGGCATGAGTTTCAGGGCATGAGATTCAGGGCATGAGTTTCTGGGCATGAGTTTCAGGGCAGGAGTTTCAGGGCATGTAATTCAGGGCGTGAGTTTCAGGATATGAGATTCATGGCATGAGTTTCAGGGCATGAGATTCAGGACAGGAGTTTCAGGGCATGAGATTCAGGGCATGAGTTTCAGTGCATGAGTTTGAGGGCAGGAGTTTTAGGGCATGTGATTCAGCGCATGAGTTTCAGTGCATGAGTTTCAGGGCAGGAGTTTCAGGGTATGAGATTCAGGGCATGAGTTTCAGTGCATGAGTTTCAGAGTATGTGTTTGAGGGCAGGAGTTTCAGGGCATGAGATTCAGGGCATGAGTTTTAGGGCATAAGATTCAGGGCAGGAATTTCAGGGTATGTGTTTCTGGGCAGATGATTCAGGGCAGGAGTTTGAGGGCATGTGATTCAGGGCAAGAGTTTCAGTGCATTAGTTTCTGGGCAGAAGTTTCAGTGTATGAGATTTAGGGCATGAGTTTCAGGGCAGGAGATTCAGAGTTTGAGTTTCAGGGCATGATATTCAGGGCATGAGTTTCAGGGCATGAGTTTCAGTGAAGGAGTTTCAGGGCATGTAATTCAGGGCATGAGTTTCAGGATATGAGATTCATGGCATGGTATTCAGGGCAGCAGTTTCAGGGCATGAGATTCAGGGCATGAGTTTCAGGGCATGTGATTCAGGACAGGAGTTTGAAGGCATGAGATTCAGGGCATGAGTTTCAGTGCATGAGTTTGAGGGCAGGAGTTTCAGGGCATGAGATTCAGGGCATGAGTTTCAGGGCATGAGTTTCAGGGCAGGAGTTTCAGGGTATGAGATTCAGGGCATGAGTGTCAGGGCAGGAATTTCAGGGCATGACATTCAGGGCATGTGTTTTAGGGCTGGTGTTTCAGTGCAGGAGTTTTAGGGCAGGAGATTCAGAGCATGAGTTTCAGTGCATGAGTTTGAGGGCAGGAGATTCAGGATTTGAGTTTCAGGGCATGGGTTTCAGGGCTTGAGATTCAGGGCAGCAGTTTCAGGGCAGGAGATTCAGGGAAGGAGTTTCAGTGCAAGATTTTCAGGGCATGTCTTTCAGTGCATGAGTTTCAGGACAGGAGTTTCAGAGCATGAGATTCAGGGCATGAGTTTCAGGGCGGGAGATTCACGGCTTGAGTTTAAGGTCATGAGATTTAGCGCATGAGATTCAGTGCATGAGTTTCAGGGCAGAAGTTTCAGGGCATGAGATTCAGGGCATGAGTTTCAGGGCATGAGTTTCAGTGAAGGAGTTTCAGGGCATGTAATTCAGGGCATGAGTTTGAGGATATGAGATTCATGGCATGATATTCAGGGCAGCAGTTTCAGGGCATTAGGTTCAGGACATGAGTTTCAGTGCAGTAGTTTCAGGGCATGAGATTCAGGGCATGAGTTTCAGGGCATGTGATTCAGGACAGTAGTTTGAAGGCATGAGATTCAGGGCATGAGTTTCAGTGCATGAGTTTGAGGGCAGGAGTTTCAGGGCATGAGTTTCAGAGCATAACATTAAGGGGATGAATTTCAGTGCATGAATTTCAGGGCATGAGATTCAGTGCATGAGTTTCAGGGCAGGTGATTCAGGGCAGGAGTTTCAGGGTATGAGATTCAGGGCATGAGTTTCAGGGCAGGAGAATCAGGGCTTGCGTTTCAGGGCATAACATTCAGGGGATGAATTTCAGGGCTTGCGTTTCAGGGCATAACATTCAGGGGATGAATTTCAGTGCATGAATTTCAGGGCATGAGATACAGGTCATGAGATTCAGGGCAGGGGTTTCAGGGCATGAGATTCAGGGCATGAGTTTCAGGGCAGCAGTTTCAGGTCTGTGGTTTCAGCGCTTGAGATTCAGGGCAGCAGTTTCAGGGCAGGAGTTTCATGGCAGGAGTTTCAGGGCATGAGATTCAGGGCATGAGATTCAGGGCATGAGTTTCAGGGCAGGAATTTTAGGGCATGACATTCAGGGGATGTGTTTTAGGGCAGGTGTTTCAGTGCAAGAGTTCGAGGGCATGAGATTCAGGGCATGAGTTTCAAGGCAGGAGATTCAGGGCAGGAGATACAAAGCATGAGATTCGGGGCTTGAGTTTCAAGGCAGGTGTTTTAGGGCACGTGTTTCAGTGCACGAGTTTTAGGGCAGGAGATTCAGAGCATGAGTTTCAGTGCATGAGTTTGAGGGCAGGAGTTTCACGGCTTGAGATTCAGGGGATGAGTTTCAGTGCATGAGTTTCAGGGCATGAGTTACAGGGCATGAGATTCAGGACATGAGTTTCAGGGCATGGGTTTCAGGTCTGTAGTTTCAGGGCTTGAGATTCAGGGCAGCAGTTTCAGGGCAGGAGATTCAGGGCAGGAGATTCAGGGAAGGAATTTCAGTGCAAGAGTTTCAGTGCAAGAGTTTCAGGGCATGTCTTTCAGTGCATGAGTTTCAGGACAGGAGTTTCAGAGAATGAGATTCAGGGCATGAGATTCAGGGCAGGATATTCACGGCTTGAGTTTCAGGGCATGAGTTTCTGGGCATGAGTTTCAGGGCAGGAGTATCACGGCATGTAATTCAGGGCGTGAGTTTCAGGATATGAGATTCATGGCATGAGTTTCAGTGCAGTAGTTTCAGGGCATGAGATTCAGAGCATACGTTTCAGGGAATGAGATTCAGGACAGGAGATTCAGGGCATGACATTCAGGGCATGAGTTTCAGTGGATGACTTTGAGGGCAATAGGTTCAGGGCATCAGATTCAGGGCATGAGTTTCAGGGCATGAGATTCAGGGCATGAGTTTCTGGGCATGAGTTTCAGGGCAGGAGTTTCAGGGCATGTAATTCAGGGCGTGAGTTTCAGGATATGAGATTCATGGCATGAGTTTCAGGGCATGAGATTCAGGACAGGAGTTTCAGGGCATGAGATTCAGGGCATGAGTTTCAGTGCATGAGTTTCAGGGCAGGAGTTTCAGGGTATGAGATTCAGGGCATGAGTTTCAGGGCATGAGATTCAGACAGGAGATTCAAGGCATGAGATTCAGGGCAGGAGATTCAGAGCATGAGTTTCAGTGCATGAGTTTGAGGGCAGGAGTTTCACGGCTTGAGATTCAGGGCATGAGTTTCAGTGCATGAGTTTCAGGGCATGAGTTTCAGGGCATGAGATTCAGGACATGAGTTTCAGGGCATGGGTTTCAGGTCTGTAGTTTCAGGGCTTGAGATTCAGGGCAGCAGTTTCAGGGCAGGAGATTCAGGGCAGGAGATTCAGGGAAGGAATTTCAGTGCAAGAGTTTCAGTGCAAGAGTTTCAGGGCATGTCTTTCAGTGCATGAGTTTCAGGACAGGAGTTTCAGAGAATGAGATTCAGGGCATGAGTTTCAGGGCAGGATATTCACGGCTTGAGTTTCAGGGCATGAGTTTCTGGGCATGAGTTTCAGGGCAGGAGTATCAGGGCATGTAATTCAGGGCGTGAGTTTCAGGATATGAGATTCATGGCATGAGTTTCAGTGCAGGAGTTTCAGGGCATGAGATTCAGAGCATACGTTTCAGGGAATGAGATTCAGGACAGGAGTTTCAGGGCATGAGATTCAGGGCATGAGTTTCAGTGGATGAGTTTGAGGGCAATAGGTTCAGGGCATCAGATTCAGGGCAGGAGTTTCAGGGCATGTAATTCAGGGCGTGAGTTTCAGGATATGAGATTCATGGCATGAGTTTCAGGGCATGAGATTCAGGACAGGAGTTTCAGGGCATGAGATTCTGGACAGGAGTTTCAAGGCATGAGATTCAGGGCATGAGTTTCAGTGCATGAGTTTCAGTGTATGTGTTTGAGGGCAGGAGTTTCAGGGCATGAGATTCAGGGCATGAGTTTTAGGGCATAAGATTCAGGGCAGGAATTTCAGGGTATGAGTTTCTGGGCAGATGATTCAGGGCAGGAGTTTGAGGGCATGTGATTCAGGGCAAGAGTTTCAGTGCATTAGTTTCAGGGCAGAAGTTTCAGTGTATGAGATTTAGGGCATGAGTTTCAGGGCAGGAGATTCAGGGTTTGAGTTTCAGGGCATGATATTCAGGGCATGAGTTTCAGGGCATGAGTTTCAGTGAAGGAGTTTCAGGGCATGTGATTCAGGGCATGAGTTTCAGGATATGAGATTCATGGCATGACATTCAGGGCAGCAGTTTCAGGGCATGAGATTCAGGGCATGAGTTTCAGGGCATGTGATTTAGGACAGGAGTTTGAAGGCATGAGATTCAGGGCATGAGTTTCAGTGCATGAGTTTGAGGGCAGGAGTTTCAGGGCATGAGATTCAAAACTTGAGTTTCAGGGCATGAGTTTCAGGTCTGTTGTTTCCGGGCTTGAGAGTCAGCGCTGCAGTTTCAGAGCTGCAGTTTCAGGGCATGAGATTCAGGGCATGAGTTTCAGGGCATGAGTTTCAGGGCGGGAGTTTCAGGGTATGAGATTCAGGGCATGACTGTCAGGGCAGGAATTTCAGGGCATGACATTCAGGGCATGTGTTTTAGGGCTGGTGTTTCAGTGCAAGAGTTCGAGGGCATGAGATTCAGGGCATGAGTTTCAAAGCAGGAGATTCAGGGCAGGAGATACAAAGCATGAGATTCGTGGCTTGAGTTTCAAGGCAGGTGTTTCAGGGCACGTGTTTCAGTGCAGGAGTTTTAGGGCAGGAGATTCAGAGCATGAGTTTCAGTGCATGAGTTTGAGGGCAGGAGTTTCACGGCATGGGTTTCAGGTCTGTGGTTTCAGGGCTTGAGATTCAGGGCAGCAGTTTCAGGGCAGGAGATTCAGGGCAGGAGATTCAGGGAAGGAGTTTCAGCGCAAGAGTTTCAGTGCAAGAGTTTCAGGGCATGTCTTTCAGTGCATGAGTTTCAGGACAGGAGTTTCAGAGCATGAGATTCAGGGCATGAATTTCAGGGCAAGAACTTCACGGCTTGAGTTTAAGGTCATGAGATTTAGCGCATGATATTCAGTGCATGAGTTTCAGGGCAGAAGTTTCAGGGCATGCGATTCAGAGCAGGAGATTCAGGGCATGTAATTCAGGGCGTGAGTTTCAGGATATGAGATTCATGGCATGAGTTTCAGTGCAGGAGTTTCAGGGCATGAGATTCAGAGCATGAGTTTCAGGGCATGAGATTCAGGACAGGAGTTTCAGGGCATGAGATTCAGGGCAGGATATTCACGGCTTGAGTTTCAGGGCATGAGTTTCTGGGCATGAGTTTCAGGGCAGGAGTATCAGGGCATGTAATTCAGGGCGTGAGTTTCAGGATATGAGATTCATGGCATGAGTTTCAGTGCAGGAGTTTCAGGGCATGAGATTCAGAGCATGAGTTTCAGGGCATGAGATTCAGGACAGGAGTTTCAGGGCATGAGATTCACTGCATGAGTTTCAGGGCATGAGTTTCTTGGCATGAGTTTCAGGGCAGGAGTTTCAGGGCTTGTAATTCAGGGCATGAGTTTCAGGATATGAGATTCTCGGCATGAGTTTCATGGCATGAGATTCAGGACAGGAGTTTCAGGGCATGAGATTCAGGGCATGAGTTTCCGTGCATGAGTTTGAGGGCAGGAGTTTTAGGGCATGTGATTCAGGGCATGAATTTCAGTGCATGATTTTCAGGGCAGGAGTTTCAGGGTATGAGATTCAGGGCATGAGTTTCAGGGCATGAGATTCAGGACATGAGTTTCACGGCTTGAGATTCATGGCATGAGTTTCAGTGCATGAGTTTCAGGGCATGAGTTTCAGGGCATGAGATTCAGGACATGAGTTTCAGGGCATGGGTTTCAGGTCTGTAGTTTCAGGGCTTGAGATTCAGGGCAGCATTTTCAGGGCAGGAGATTCAGGGCAGGAGATTCAGGGAAGGAATTTCAGTGCAAGAGTTTCAGGGCATGTCTTTCAGTGCATGAGTTTCAGGACAGGAGTTTCAGAGAATGAGATTCAGGGCATGAGTTTCAGGGCAGGATATTCACGGCTTGAGTTTCAGGGCATGAGTTTCTGGGCATGAGTTTCAGGGCAGGAGTATCAGGGCATGTAATTCAGGGCGTGAGTTTCAGGATATGAGATTCATGGCATGAGTTTCAGTGCAGGAGTTTCAGGGCATGAGATTCAGAGCATACGTTTCAGGGCATGAGATTCAGGACAGGAGTTTCAGGGCATGAGATTCAGGGCATGAGTTTCAGTGGATGAGTTTGAGGGCAATAGGTTCAGGGCATCAGATTCAGGGCATGAGTTTCAGGGCATGAGATTCAGGGCATGAGTTTCTGGGCATGAGTTTCAGGGCAGGAGTTTCAGGGCATGTAATTCAGGGCGTGAGTTTCAGGATATGAGATTCATGGCATGAGTTTCAGGGCATGAGATTCAGGACAGGAGTTTCAGGGCATGAGATTCAGGGCATGAGTTTCAGTGCATGAGTTTGAGGGCAGGAGTTTTAGGGCATGTGATTCAGCGCATGAGTTTCAGTGTATGAGTTTCAGGGCAGGAGTTTCAGGGTATGAGATTCAGGGCATGAGTTTCAGGGCATGAGATTCAGGACAGGAGTTTCAAGGCATGAGATTCAGGGCATGAGTTTCAGTGCATGAGTTTCAGTGTATGTGTTTGAGGTCAGGAGTTTCAGGGCATGAGATTCAGGGCATGAGTTTTAGGGCATAAGATTCAGGGCAGGAATTTCAGGGTATGAGTTTCTGGGCAGATGATTCAGGGCAGGAGTTTGAGGGCATGTGATTCAGGGCAAGAGTTTCAGTGCATTAGTTTCAGGGCAGAAGTTTCAGTGTATGAGATTTAGGGCATGAGTTTCAGGGCAGGAGATTCAGGGTTTGAGTTTCAGGGCATGATATTCAGGGCATGAGTTTCAGGGCATGAGTTTCAATGAAGGAGTTTCAGGGCATGAGTTTCAGGATATGAGATTCATGGCATGATATTCAGGGCAGCAGTTTCAGGGCATGAGATTCAGGGCATGAGTTTCAGGGCATGTGATTCAGGACAGGAATTTGACGGCATGAGATTCAGGGCATGAGTTTCAGTGCATGAGTTTGAGGGCAGGAGTTTCAGGGCATGAGATTCAAAACTTGAGTTTCAGGGCATGAGTTTCAGGTCTGTTGTTTCCGGGCTTGAGAGTCAGCGCTGCAGTTTAAGAGCTGCAGTTTCAGGGCATGAGATTCAGGGCATGAGTTTCAGGGCAGGAGTTTCAGGGTATGAGATTCAGAGCATGAGTGTCAGGGCAGGAATTTCAGGGCATGACATTCAGGGCATGTGTTTTAGGGCTGGTGTTTCAGTGCAAGAGTTCGAGGGCATGAGATTCAGGGCATGAGTTTCAAAGCAGGAGATTCAGGGCAGGAGATACAAAGCATGAGATTCGTGGCTTGAGTTTCAAGGCAGGTGTTTTAGGGCACGTGTTTCAGTGCAGGAGTGTTAGGGCAGGAGATTCAGAGCATGAGTTTCAGTGTATGAGTTTGAGGGCAGGAGTTTCAGGGCATGGGTTTCAGGTCTGTGGTTTCAGGACTTGCGATTCAGGGCAGCAGTTTCGGGGCAGGAGATTCAGGGCAGGGGATTCAGGGAAGGAGTTTCAGCGCAAGAGTTTCAGTGCAAGAGTTTCAGGGCATGTCTTTCAGTGCATGAGTTTCAGGACAGGAGTTTCAGAGCATGAGATTCAGGGCATGAGTTTCAGGGTAAGAACTTCACGGCTTGAGTATAAGGTCATGAGATTTAGCGCATGATATTCAGTGCATGAGTTTCAGGGCAGAAGTTTCAGGGCATGCGATTCAGGGCATGAGTTTCAGTGCAGGAGATTCAGGGCATGTAATTCAGGGCGTGAGTTTCAGGATATGAGATTCATGGCATGAGTTTCAGTGCAGGAGTTACAGGGCATGAGATTCAGGACAGGAGTTTCAGGGCATGAGATTCAGGGCCTGAGTTTCAGGGCATGAGTTTCAGGGCAGGAGTTTCAGGGCATGTAATTCAGGGCGTGAGTTTCAGGATATGAGATTCCTCGGCATGAGTTTCAGGGCATGAGATTCAGGACAGGAGTTTCAGGGCATGAGATTCAGGGCATGAGTTTCCGTGCATGAGTTTGAGGGCAGGAGTTTTATGGCATGTGATTCAGGGCATGAGTTTCAGTGCATGATTTTCAGGGCAGGAGTTTCAGGGTATGAGATTCAGGGCACGAGTTTTAGGGCATGAGATTCAGGGCAGGAATTTCAGGGCATGTGATTCAGGGCATGAGTTTCTGGGCAGATGATTCAGGGCAGGAGTTTGAGGGCATGTGATTCAGGGCATGAGTTTCAGTGCATGAGTTTCAGGGCAGAAGTTTCAGGGTATGAGATTTAGGGCATGAGTTTCAGGGCAGGAGATTCAGGGTTTGAGTTTCAGGGCATGATATTCA
Source organism: Mobula birostris (assembly GCF_030028105.1). Classification (NCBI taxonomy): domain Eukaryota; kingdom Metazoa; phylum Chordata; class Chondrichthyes; order Myliobatiformes; family Myliobatidae; genus Mobula; species Mobula birostris. Next base: position 150,491 of record NW_027278508.1, read on the forward strand.
GGGCATCAGTTTCAGGGCAGGAGTTTCAGTGCATGAGTTTCACGGCATGAGATTCAGGGCATGAGTTTTAGGGTAGGTGTTTCAGTGCAAGAGTTTCAGGGCATGAGATTCAGGGCATGTGTTTTAGGGGATGAGGTTCAGGGCATGAGTTTCAGGGCAGGAGAATCAGGGCTTGAGTTTCAGGGCATGAATTTCAGGGCAGTAGTTTCAGTGCATGTAATTCAGGGCGTGAGTTTCAGGATATGAGATTCATGGCATCAGTTTCAGGGCAGGAGTTTCAGTGCATGAGTTTCACGGCATGAGATTCAGGGCATGAGTTTTAGGGTAGGTGTTTCAATGCAAGAGTTTCAGGGCATGAGATTCAGGGCATGAGTTTCAGGGCTGGAATTTCAGGGCATGACATTCAGGGCATGTGTTTTAGGGCAGGTGTTTCAGTGCAAGAGTTTGAGGGCAAGAGATTCAGGGCATGAGTTTCAAGGCAGGAGATTCTGGGCAGGAGATTCAGGGCATGAGATTCGGGGCTTGAGTTTCAAGGCAGGTGTTTTAGGGCACGTATTTCAGTGCAGGAGTTTCAGGGCAGGAGATTCAGAGCGTGAGTTTCAGTGCATGAGTTTGAAGGCAGGAGTTTCACGGCATCAGATTCAGGGCATGAGCTTCAGGGCATGAGATTTACGACATGAGATTCAGGGCATGAGTTTCAGTGCAGGAGATTCAGGGTTTCAGTTTCAGGACATGATATTCAGGGCATGAGTTTCAGGGCATGAGTTTCAGAGCAGCAGTTTCAGGGCATGAGATTTAGGGCATGAGTTTCAGGGCATGAGTTTCAGGGTAGGAGATCAGGGCTTGAGTTTCAGAGCATGAGTTTGAGGGCAGGAGTTTCACGGCATGAGATTCAGGGCATGAGTTTAAGGGCATGAGATTCAGGACATGAGTTTCAGGGCATGGGTTTCAGGTCTGTGGTTTCAGGGCTTGAGATGCAGGTCAGCAGTTTCAGGGCAGGAGATTCAATGCAGGAGATTAAGGGCAGGTGTTTCATTGCAAGAGTTTCAGTGCAAGAGTTTCAGGGCATGTCTTTCAGTGCATCAGTTTCCGGGCAGGAGAATCAGGGCATGAGATTCAGGGCATGAGTTTCAGGGCATTAGATTCAGGGCAGGAATTTCAGGGCATGTGATTCAGATAATGAGTTTCTGGGCAGATGATTCAGGGCAGGAGTTTTAGGGCATGTGATTCAGGGCATGAGTCTCAGTGCATGAGTTTCAGGGCAGGAGTTTCAGGGTATGAGATTTAGGGCATGAGTTTCAGTGCATGAGATTCAGGGCTTGAGTTTCAGGGCATGAGGTTCAGGGCATGAGATTCATGGCAGGAGAATCAGGGCTTGAGTTTCAGGACATTAGTTTCAGGGCAGAATTTTCAGGGCATGTAATTCAGGGCGTGAGTTTCAGGGCATGAGATTCACGACATGAGTTTCAGGGCATGGGTTTCAGGTCTGTGGTATCAGGGCTTGAGATTCAGGGCAGCAGTTTCAGGGCAGGAGATTCAGGGCAGGAGATTCAGGGCAGGTGTTTCAGGACAGGAGATTCAGGGCATGAGTTTCAGTGCATGAGTTTGAGGGCAGGAGTTTCACGGCATGAGATTCAGGGCATGAGTTTAAGGGCATGAGATTCAGGACATGAGTTTCAGGGCATGGGTTTCAGGTCTGTGGTTTCAGGGTTTGAGATGCAGGGCAGCAGTTTCAGGGCAGGAGATTCAATGCAGGAGATTAAAGGCAGGTGTTTCATTGCAAGAGTTTCAGTGCAAGAGTTTCAGGGCATGTCTTTCAGTGCATCAGTTTCAGGGCAGGAGAATCAGGGCATGAGTTTCAGGACATGAGTTTCAGGGCAGGAGTTTCAGGGCATGTAATTCAGGGCGTGAGTGTCAGGATATGAGATTCATGGCATGAGTTTCAGTGCAGGAGTTTCAGGACATGAGATTCTGGGCATGAGTTTGAGGGCATGAGATTCAGGGCAGGAGTTTCAAGGCATGAGATTCAGGGCATGAGTTTCAGTGCATGAGTTTGAGGGCAGGAGTTTCAAGGCATAAGATTCAGGGCATGAGTTTCAGGGCATGAGATTCAGGGCAGGAATTTCAGAGCATGTGATTCAGATATTGAGTTTCTGGGCAGATGATTCAGGGCAGGAGTTTTAGGGCATGTGATTCAGGGCATGAGTCTCAGTGCATGAGTTTCATGGTATGAGATTTAGGGCATGAGTTTCAGTGCATGAGATTCAGGGCTTGAGTTTCAGGGCATGAGGTTCAGGGCATGAGATTCATGGCAGGAGAATCAGGGCTTGAGTTTCAGGACATTAGTTTCAGGGCAGGATTTTCAGGGCATGTAATTCAGGGCGTGAGTTTCAGGGCATGAGATTCACGACATGAGTTTCATGGCATGGGTTTCAGGTCTGTGGTATCAGGGCTTGAGATTCAGGGCAGCAGTTTCAGGTCAGGAGATTCAGGGCAGGTGTTTCAGTGCAAGAGTTTCAGGGCAGTCTTTCAGTGCATGAGTTTGAGGGCAGGAATTTCACGGCATGAGACTCAAGGGCATGCGTATCAGGGCATGGGTTTCAGAGCTTGAAATTCAGGGCATGAGTTTCAGGGCAGGAGATTCACGGCTTGAGTTTAAGGTCATGAGATTTAGCGCATGAGATTCAGTGCATGAGTTTCAGGGCAGAAGTTTCAGGGCATTGGATTCAGGGCATGAGTTTCAGGGCAGGAGAATCAGGGCATGAGTTTAAGGGCAGGAGAATCAGGGCTTGAGTTTCAGGACATTAGTTTCACGGCAGGAGTTTCAGGGCAAGTAATTCAGGGCGTGAGTGTCATGATATGAGATTCATGGCATGAGTTTCAGTGCAGGAGATTCAGGGCATGAGATTCTGGGCATGAGTTTCAGGGCATGAGTTTCAGTGCATGAGTTTGTGGGCAGGTGTTTCAAGGCATAAGATTCAGGGCATGAGATTCAGGGCAGGAATTTCAGGGCATGTGATTCAGATAATGAGTTTCTGGGCAGATGATTCAGGGCAGGAGTTTTAGGGCATGTGATTCAGGGCATGAGTCTCAGTGCATGAGTTTCAGGGCAGGAGTTTCAGGGTATGAGATTTAGGGCATGAGTTTCAGTGCATGAGATTCAGGGTTTGAGTTTCAGGGCATGAAATTCAGGGCATGAGATTCAGGGCAGGAGAATCAGGGCTTGAGTTTCAGGACATTAGTTTCTGGGCAGGAGTTTCAGGGCATGTAATTCAGATAATGAGTTTCTGGGCAGTTGATTCAGGGCAGGAGTTTTAGGGCATGTGATTCAGGGCATGAGTCTCAGTGCATGAGTTTCAGGGCAGGAGTTTCAGTGCATGAGTTTCAGGGCAGGAATTTCAGGGCATGACATTCAGGGCATGTGTTTTAGGGCAGGTGTTTCAGTGCAGGAGTTTGAGGGCAAGAGATTCAGGGCATGAGTTTCAAGGCAGGAGATTCAGGGCAGGAGATTCAGGGCATGAGATTCAGAGCTTGAGTTTCAAGGCTGGTGTTTTAGGGCACGTATTTCAGTGCAGGAGTTTCAGGGCAGGCGATTCAGAGCATGAGTTTCATTGCATGAGTTTGAGGGCAGGAGTTTCACGGCATCAGATTCAGGGCATGAGTTTCAGGGCATGAGATTTACGACATGAGATTCAGGGCATGAGTTTCAGTGCAGGAGAATCAGGGCTTGAGTTTCAGGGCATGAGATTCAGGGCATGAGTTTCAGGGCATGTAATTTAGGGCGTGAGTTTCAGGATATGAGATTCATGGCATCAGTTTCAGTGCAGGAGTTTCAGGGCATGAGTTTAAGGGCATGAGTTTCAAGGCATGAGATTCAGGGCATGAGTTTCAGTGCATGAGTTTCAGTGTATGAGTTTGTGGGCAGGAGTTTCAGGGCTTGAGATTCAGTTCATGAGTTTCAGGGCATGAGATTCAGGGCAGGATTTTCAGGGCATGTGATTCAGGGCAGGAGTTTTAGGGCATGTGATTCAGGGCATGACTTTCAGTGCATGAGTTTCAGGGCAGGAGTTTCAGGGTATGAGATTTAGGTCATGTGTTTCAGGGCAGGAGATTCAGGGTTTGAGATTCAGGACATGATATTCAGGGCATGAGTTTCAGGGCATGAGTTTCAGAGCAGCATTTTCAGGGCATGAGATTCAGGGCATGAGTTTCAGGGCATGAGTTTCAGGGCAGGAGTTTCAGGGTATGAGATTCAGGGCATGCGTTTCAGGGTAGGAGAATCAGGGCTTGAGTTTCAGAGCATGACATTCAGGGGATGAGTTTCAGTGCATGAATATCAGGGCATGAGATTCAGGGCATGAGTTTCAGGACAGGAGATTCAGGGCATGAGTTTCAGTGCATGAGTTTGAGGGCAGGAGTTTCACGGCATAAGATTCAGGGCATGAGTTTAAGGGCATGAGATTCAGGACATGAGTTTCAGGGCATGGGTTTCAGGTCTGTGGTTTCAGGGCTTGAGATGCAGGGCAGCAGTTTCAGTGCAGGAGATTCAATGCAGGAGATTCAGGGCAGGTGTTTCATTGCAAGAGCTTCAGTGCAAGAGTTTCAGGGCATGTCTTTCAGTGCATGAGTTTGAGGGCAGGAGTTTCAAGGCATAAGATTCAGGGCATGAGTTTCAGGGCATGAGATTCTGGGCAGGAATTTCAGGGCATGTGATTCAGATAATGAGTTTCTGGGCAGATGATTCAGGGCAGGAGTTTTAGGGCATGTGATTCAGGGCATGAGTCTCAGTGCATGAGTTTCAGGGCAGGAGTTTCAGGGTATGAGATTTAGGGCATGAGTTTCAGTGCATGAGATTCAGGGCTTGAGTTTCAGGGCATGAGGTTCAGGGCATAAGATTCAGGGCAGGAGAATCAGGGCTTGAGTTTCAGGACATTAGTTTCAGGGCAGGAGTTTCAGGGCATGTAATTCAGGGCGTGAGTTTCAGGGCATGAGATTCACGACATGAGTTTCAGGGCATGGGTTTCAGGTCTGTGGTTTCAGGGCTTGAGATTCAGGGCAGCAGTTTCAGGGCAGGAGATTCAGGGCAGGAGATTCAGGGCAGGTGTTTCAGTGCAAGAGTTTCAGGGCATGTCTTTCAGTGCATGAGTTTCAGGGCAGGAGATTCAGGGCAGGTGTTTCAGTGCAAGAGTTTCAGGGCATGTCTTTCAGTGCATGAGTTTCAGGGCAGGAGATTCAGAGCTTGAGATTCAGGGCATGAGTTTCAGGCCAGGACATTCACGGCTTGAGTTTAAGGTCATGAGATTTAGCGCATGAAATTCAATGCATGAGTTTCAGGGCAGAAGTTTCAGGGCATGAGATTCAGGGCATGAGTTTCAGGGCAGGAGATTCACGGCTTGAGTTTAAGGTCATGAGATTGAGCGCATGAGATTCAGTGCATGAGTTTCAGGGCAGGAGTTTCAGGGCATGAGATTTAGGGCATGACTTTCAGGGCATGAGTTTCAGTGAAGGAGTTTCAGGGCATGTAATTCAGGGCATGAGTTTGAGGATATGAGATTCATGGCATGATATTCAGGGCAGCAGTTTCAGGGCATGAGGTTCAGGACATGAGTTTCAGGGCATGAGTTTCTGGGCAGGAATTTCAGGGCATGTGATTCAGATAATGAGTTTCTGGGCAGTTGATTCAGGGCAGGAATTTTAGGGCATGTGATTCAGGGCATGAGTCTCAGTGCATGAGTTTCAGGGCATGAGGTTCAAGGCATGAGTTTCAGGGTATGAGATTCAGGGCACGAGTTTTAGGGCATGAGATTCAGGGCAGGAATTTCAGGGCATGTGATTCAGGGCATGAGTTTCTGGGCAGATGATTCAGGGCAGGAGTTTGAGGGCATGTGATTCAGGGCATGAGTTTCAGTGCATGAGTTTCAGGGCAGAAGTTTCAGGGTATGAGATTTAGGGCATGAGTTTCAGGGCAGGAGATTCAGGGTTTGAGTTTCAGGGCATGATAATCAGGGCATGAGTTTCAGGGCATGAGTATCAGTGAAGGAGTTTCAGGGCATGTAATTCAGGGCATGAGTTTCAGGATATGAGATTCATGGCATGATATTCAGGGCAGCAGTTTCAGGGCATGAGATTCAGGGCATGAGTTTCAGGGCATGTGATTCAGGACAGGAGTTTGAAGGCATGAGATTCAAGGCATGAGTTTCAGTGCATGAGTTTGAGGGCAGGAGTTTCAGGGCATGAGATTCAGAACATGAGTTGCAGGGCATGAGATTCAGTACATGAGTTTCAGGGCATGAGTTTCAGGTCTGTTGTTTCCGGGCTTGAGATTCAGCGCAGCAGTTTCAGAGCTGCAGTTTCAGGGCATGAGATTCAGGGCATGAGTTTCAGGGCATGTAATTCAGGGCAGGAGTTTCAGGGTATGAGATTCATGGCATGAGTTTCAGGGCATGAGATTCAGGACAGGAGTTTCAGGGCATGAGATTCAGGGCATGAGTTTCAGTGCATGAGTTTGAGGGCAGGAGTTTTAGGGCATGTGATTCAGGGCATGAGTTTCAGTGCATGAGTTTCAGGGCAGGAGATTCAGGGTATGAGATTCAGGGCATGAGTTTCAGGGTATGAGATTCAGGGCATGAGCTTCAGGGCATGAGTTTCAGGGCATGAGATTCAGGGCAGGAATTTCAGGGCATGTGATTCAGATAATGAGTTTCTCGGCAGATGAATCAGGGCAGGAGTATTAGGGCATGTGATTCAGGGCATGAGTCTCAGTGCATGAGTTTCTGGGCAGGAGTTTCAGGGTATGTGATTTGTGGCATGAGTTTCAGTGCATGAGTTTCAGGGCTTGAGTTTCAGGGCATGAGGTTCAGGGCATGAGTTTCAGGGCAGGAGAATCAGGGCTTGAGTTTCAGGACATTAGTTTCAGTGAAGGAGTTTCAGGGCATGTAATTCAGGGCATGAGTTTCTGGGCAGATGATTCAGGGCAGGAGTTTGAGGGCATGTGATTCAGGGCATGAGTTTCAGTGCATCAGTTTCAGGGCAGGAGATTCAGGGTTTGAGTTTCAGGGCATGATAATCAGGGCATGAGTTTCAGGGCATGAGTATCAGTGAAGGAGTTTCAGGGATGTAATTCAGGGCATGAGTTTCAGGATATGAGATTCATGGCATGATATTCAGGGCAGCAGTTTCAGGGCATGAGATTCAGGGCATGAGTTTCAGGGCATGTGATTCAGGACAGGAGTTTGAAGGCATGAGATTCAAGGCATGAGTTTCAGTGCATGAGTTTGAGGGCAGGAGTTTCAGGGCATGAGATTCAGAACATGAGTTTCAGGGCATGAGATTCAGTACATGAGTTTCAGGGCATGAGATTCAGAACATGAGTTTCAGGGCATGAGATTCAGTACATGAGTTTCAGGGCATGAGTTTCAGGTCTGTTGTTTCCGGGCTTGAGATTCAGCGCAGCAGTTTCAGAGCTGCAGTTTCAGGGCATGAAATTCAGGGCATGAGTTTCAGGGCATGTAATTCAGGGCAGGAGTTTCAGGGCATGAGATTCAGGGCATGAGTTTCAGTGCATGAGTTTGAGGGCAGGAGTTTTAGGGCATGTGATTCAGGGCATGAGTTTCAGTGCATGAGTTTGAGGGCAGGAGTTTTAGGGCATGTGATTCAGGGCATGAGTTTCAGTGCATGAGTTTCAGGGCAGGAGATTCAGGGTATGAGATTCATGGCATGAGTTTCAGGGCATGAGATTCAGGACAGGAGTTTCACGGCATGAGATTCAGGGCATGAGTTTCAGTGCATGAGTTTGAGGGCAGGAGTTTTAGGGCATGTGATTCAGGGCATGAGTTTCAGTGCATGAGTTTCAGGGCAGGAGATTCAGGGTATGAGATTCAGGGCATGAGTTTCAGGGCATGAGATTCAGGACAGGAGTTTCAAGGCATGAGATTCAGGGCATGAGTTTCAGTGCATGAGTTTCAGTGTATGTGTTTGAGGGCAGGAGCTTCAGGGCATGAGATTCAGGGCTCGAGTTTTAGGGCATGAGATTCAGGGCATGAGTTTCAGTGCATGATTTTGAGGGCAGGAGTTTTAGGGCATGTGATTCAGGGCATGAGTTTCAGTGCATGAGTTTGAGGGCAGGAGTTTCAGGGTATGAGATTCAGGGCATGAGCTTCAGGGCATGAGTTTCAGGGCATGAGATTCAGGGCAGGAATTTCAGGGCATGTGATTCAGATAATGAGTTTCTCGGCAGATGAATCAGGGCAGGAGTATTAGGGCATGTGATTCAGGGCATGAGTCTCAGTGCATGAGTTTCTGGGCAGGAGTTTCAGGGTATGTGATTTGTGGCATGAGTTTCAGTGCATGAGATTCAGGGCTTGAGTTTCAGGGCATGAGGTTCAGGGCATGAGTTTCAGGGCAGGAGAATCAGGGCTTGAGTTTCAGGACATTATTTTCAGTGAAGGAGTTTCAGGGCATGTAATTCAGGGCATGAGTGTCAGGATATGAGATTCTTGGAATGAGTTTCAGGGCAGCAGTTTCAGGGCATGAGGTTCAGGACATGAGTTTCAGTGCATGAGTTTGAGGGCAGGAGTTTCAGGGCATGAGATTCAGAACATGAGTTTCAGGGCATGAGATTCAGTACATGAGTTTCAGTGCATGAGTTTCAGGTCTGTTGTTTCCGGGCTTGAGATTCAGCGCAGCAGTTTCAGAGCTGCAGTTTCAGGGCATGAGATTCAGGGCATGAGTTTCAGGGCATGTAATTCAGGGCAGGAGTTTCAGGGTATGAGATTCATGGCATGAGTTTCAGGGCATGAGATTCAGGACAGGAGTTTCAGGGCATGAGATTCAGGGCATGAGTTTCAGTGCATGAGTTTGAGGGCAGGAGTTTTAGGGCATGTGATTCAGGGCATGAGTTTCAGTGCATGAGTTTCAGGGCAGGAGATTCAGGGTATGAGATTCAAGGCATGAGTTTCAGGGCATGAGATTCAGGACAGGAGTTTCAAGGCATGAGATTCAGGGCATGAGTTTCAGTGCATGAGTTTCAGTGTATGTGTTTGAGGGCAGGAGTTTCAGGGCATGAGATTCAGGGCTCGAGTTTTAGGGCATGAGATTCTGGGCATGAGTTTCAGTGCATGATTTTGAGGGCAGGAGTTTTAGGGCATGAGATTCAGGGCATGAGTTTCAGTGCATGAGTTTGAGGGCAGGAGTTTCAGGATATGAGATTCAGGGCATGAGTTTCAGGGCATGAGATTCAGGGCAGGAGTTTCAAGGCATGAGATTCAGGGCATGAGTTTCAGGGCATGAGATTCAGGGCAGGAATTTCAGGGCATGTGATTCAGATAATGAGTTTCTGGGCAGATGAATCAGGGCAGGAGTATTAGGGCATGTGATTCAGGGCATGAGTCTCAGTGCATGAGTTTCAGGGCAGGAGTTTCAGGGTATGTGATTTGTGGCATGAGTTTCAGTGCATGAGATTCAAGGCTTGAGTTTCAGGGCATGAGGTTCAGGGCATGAGTTTCAGGGCATGATAATCAGGGCATGAGTTTCAGGGCATGAGTATCAGTGAAGGAGTTTCAGGGCATGTAATTCAGGGCATGAGTTTCAGGATATGAGATTCATGGCATGATATTCAGGGCAGCAGTTTCAGGGCATGAGATTCAGGGCATGAGTTTCAGGGCATGTGATTCAGGACAGGAGTTTGAAGGCATGAGATTCAAGGCATGAGTTTCAGTGCATGAGTTTGAGGGCAGGAGTTTCAGGGCATGAGATTCAGAACATGAGTTGCAGGGCATGAGATTCAGTACATGAGTTTCAGGGCATGAGTTTCAGGTCTGTTGTTTCCGGGCTTGAGATTCAGCGCAGCAGTTTCAGAGCTGCAGTTTCAGGGCATGAGATTCAGGGCATGAGTTTCAGGGCATGTAATTCAGGGCAGGAGTTTCAGGGTATGAGATTCATGGCATGAGTTTCAGGGCATGAGATTCAGGACAGGAGTTTCAGGGCATGAGATTCAGGGCATGAGTTTCAGTGCATGAGTTTGAGGGCAGGAGTTTTAGGGCATGTGATTCAGGGCATGAGTTTCAGTGCATGAGTTTCAGGGCAGGAGATTCAGGGTATGAGATTCAGGGCATGAGTTTCAGGGCATGAGATTCAGGACAGGAGTTTCAAGGCATGAGATTCAGGGCATGAGTTTCAGTGCATGAGTTTCAGTGTATGTGTTTGAGGGCAGGAGTTTCAGGGCATGAGATTCAGGGCTCGAGTTTTAGGGCATGAGATTCAGGGCATGAGTTTCAGTGCATGATTTTGAGGGCAGGAGTTTTAGGGCATGTGATTCAGGGCATGAGTTTCAGTGCATGAGTTTGAGGGCAGGAGTTTCAGGGTATGAGATTCAGGGCATGAGCTTCAGGGCATGAGTTTCAGGGCATGAGATTCAGGGCAGGAATTTCAGGGCATGTGATTCAGATAATGAGTTTCTCGGCAGATGAATCAGGGCAGGAGTATTAGGGCATGTGATTCAGGGCATGAGTCTCAGTGCATGAGTTTCTGGGCAGGAGTTTCAGGGTATGTGATTTGTGGCATGAGTTTCAGTGCATGAGATTCAGGGCTTGAGTTTCAGGGCATGAGGTTCAGGGCATGAGTTTCAGGGCAGGAGAATCAGGGCTTGAGTTTCAGGACATTAGTTTCAGTGAAGGAGTTTCAGGGCATGAGTTTCTGGGCAGATGATTCAGGGCAGGAGATTGAGGGCATGTGATTCAGGGCATGAGTTTCAGTGCATGAGTTTCAGGGCAGGAGATTCAGGGTTTGAGTTTCAGGGCATGATAATCTGGGCATGAGTTTCAGGGCATGAGTATCAGTGAAGGAGTTTCAGGGATGTAATTCAGGGCATGAGTTTCAGGATATGAGATTCATGGCATGATATTCAGGGCAGCAGTTTCAGGGCATGAGATTCAGGGCATGAGTTTCAGGGCATGTGATTCAGGACAGGAGTTTGAAGGCATGAGATTCAAGGCATGAGTTTCAGTGCATGAGTTTGAGGGCAGGAGTTTCAGGGCATGAGATTCAGAACATGAGTTGCAGGGCATGAGATTCAGTACATGAGTTTCAGGGCATGAGTTTCAGGTCTGTTGTTTCCGGGCTTGAGATTCAGCGCAGCAGTTTCAGAGCTGCAGTTTCAGGGCATGAGATTCAGGGCATGAGTTTCAGGGCATGTAATTCAGGGCAGGAGTTTCAGGGTATGAGATTCATGGCATGAGTTTCAGGGCATGAGATTCAGGACAGGAGTTTCAGGGCATGAGATTCAGGGCATGAGTTTCAGTGCATGAGTTTGAGGGCAGGAGTTTTAGGGCATGTGATTCAGGGCATGAGTTTCAGTGCATGAGTTTCAGGGCAGGAGATTCAGGGTATGAGATTCAGGGCATGAGTTTCAGGGCATGAGATTCAGGACAGGAGTTTCAAGGCATGAGATTCAGGGCATGAGTTTCAGTGCATGAGTTTCAGTGTATGTGTTTGAGGGCAGGAGTTTCAGGGCATGAGATTCAGGGCTCGAGTTTTAGGGCATGAGATTCAGGGCATGAGTTTCAGTGCATGATTTTGAGGGCAGGAGTTTTAGGGCATGTGATTCAGGGCATGAGTTTCAGTGCATGAGTTTGAGGGCAGGAGTTTCAGGGTATGAGATTCAGGGCATGAGCTTCAGGGCATGAGTTTCAGGGCATGAGATTCAGGGCAGGAATTTCAGGGCATGTGATTCAGATAATGAGTTTCTCGGCAGATGAATCAGGGCAGGAGTATTAGGGCATGTGATTCAGGGCATGAGTCTCAGTGCATGAGTTTCTGGGCAGGAGTTTCAGGGTATGTGATTTGTGGCATGAGTTTCAGTGCATGAGATTCAGGGCTTGAGTTTCAGGGCATGAGGTTCAGGGCATGAGTTTCAGGGCAGGAGAATCAGGGCTTGAGTTTCAGGACATTAGTTTCAGTGAAGGAGTTTCAGGGCATGTAATTCAGGGCATGAGTTTCTGGGCAGATGATTCAGGGCAGGAGTTTGAGGGCATGTGATTCAGGGCATGAGTTTCAGTGCATGAGTTTCAGGGCAGGAGATTCAGGGTTTGAGTTTCAGGGCATGATAATCAGGGCATGAGTTTCAGGGCATGAGTATCAGTGAAGGAGTTTCAGGGATGTAATTCAGGGCATGAGTTTCAGGATATGAGATTCATGGCATGATATTCAGGGCAGCAGTTTCAGGGCATGAGATTCAGGGCATGAGTTTCAGGGCATGTGATTCAGGACAGGAGTTTGAAGGCATGAGATTCAAGGCATGAGTTTCAGTGCATGAGTTTGAGGGCAGGAGTTTCAGGGCATGAGATTCAGAACATGAGTTTCAGGGCATGAGATTCAGTACATGAGTTTCAGGGCATGAGATTCAGAACATGAGTTTCAGGGCATGAGATTCAGTACATGAGTTTCAGGGCATGAGTTTCAGGTCTGTTGTTTCCGGGCTTGAGATTCAGCGCAGCAGTTTCAGAGCTGCAGTTTCAGGGCATGAGATTCAGGGCATGAGTTTCAGGGCATGTAATTCAGGGCAGGAGTTTCAGGGTATGAGATTCATGGCATGAGTTTCAGGGCATGAGATTCAGGACAGGAGTTTCAGGGCATGAGATTCAGGGCATGAGTTTCAGTGCATGAGTTTGAGGGCAGGAGTTTTAGGGCATGTGATTCAGGGCATGAGTTTCAGTGCATGAGTTTCAGGGCAGGAGATTCAGGGTATGAGATTCAGGGCATGAGTTTCAGGGCATGAGATTCAGGACAGGAGTTTCAAGGCATGAGATTCAGGGCATGAGTTTCAGTGCATGAGTTTCAGTGTATGTGTTTGAGGGCAGGAGTTTCAGGGCATGAGATTCAGGGCTCGAGTTTTAGGGCATGAGATTCAGGGCATGAGTTTCAGTGCATGATTTTGAGGGCAGGAGTTTTAGGGCATGTGATTCAGGGCATGAGTTTCAGTGCATGAGTTTGAGGGCAGGAGTTTCAGGGTATGAGATTCAGGGCATGAGCTTCAGGGCATGAGTTTCAGGGCATGAGATTCAGGGCAGGAATTTCAGGGCATGTGATTCAGATAATGAGTTTCTCGGCAGATGAATCAGGGCAGGAGTATTAGGGCATGTGATTCAGGGCATGAGTCTCAGTGCATGAGTTTCTGGGCAGGAGTTTCAGGGTATGTGATTTGTGGCATGAGTTTCAGTGCATGAGATTCAGGGCTTGAGTTTCAGGGCATGAGGTTCAGGGCATGAGTTTCAGGGCAGGAGAATCAGGGCTTGAGTTTCAGGACATTATTTTCAGTGAAGGAGTTTCAGGGCATGTAATTCAGGGCATGAGTGTCAGGATATGAGATTCTTGGAATGAGTTTCAGGGCAGCAGTTTCAGGGCATGAGGTTCAGGACATGAGTTTCAGTGCATGAGTTTGAGGGCAGGAGTTTCAGGGCATGAGATTCAGAACATGAGTTTCAGGGCATGAGATTCAGTACATGAGTTTCAGGGCATGAGTTTCAGGTCTGTTGTTTCCGGGCTTGAGATTCAGCGCAGCAGTTTCAGAGCTGCAGTTTCAGGGCATGAGATTCAGGGCATGAGTTTCAGGGCATGTAATTCAGGGCAGGAGTTTCAGGGTATGAGATTCATGGCATGAGTTTCAGGGCATGAGATTCAGGACAGGAGTTTCAGGGCATGAGATTCAGGGCATGAGTTTCAGTGCATGAGTTTGAGGGCAGGAGTTTTAGGGCATGTGATTCAGGGCATGAGTTTCAGTGCATGAGTTTCAGGGCAGGAGATTCAGGGTATGAGATTCAAGGCATGAGTTTCAGGGCATGAGATTCAGGACAGGAGTTTCAAGGCATGAGATTCAGGGCATGAGTTTCAGTGCATGAGTTTCAGTGTATGTGTTTGAGGGCAGGAGTTTCAGGGCATGAGATTCAGGGCTCGAGTTTTAGGGCATGAGATTCTGGGCATGAGTTTCAGTGCATGATTTTGAGGGCAGGAGTTTTAGGGCATGTGATTCAGGGCATGAGTTTCAGTGCATGAGTTTGAGGGCAGGAGTTTCAGGGTATGAGATTCAGGGCATGAGTTTCAGGGCATGAGATTCAGGGCAGGAGTTTCAAGGCATGAGATTCAGGGCATGAGTTTCAGGGCATGAGATTCAGGGCAGGAATTTCAGGGCATGTGATTCAGATAATGAGTTTCTGGGCAGATGAATCAGGGCAGGAGTATTAGGGCATGTGATTCAGGGCATGAGTCTCAGTGCATGAGTTTCAGGGCAGGAGTTTCAGGGTATGTGATTTGTGGCATGAATTTCAGTGCATGAGATTCAGGGCTTGAGTTTCAGGGCATGAGGTTCAGGGCATGAGTTTCAGGGCAGGAGAATCAGGGCTTGAGTTTCAGGACATTAGTTTCAGGGCATGTAATTCAGGGCATGAGTGTCAGGATATGAGATTCATGGAATGAGTTTCAGTGCAGGAGCTTCAGGGCATGAGATTCAGGGCAGGAGTTTCAAGGCATGAGATTCAGGGCATGAGTTTCAGGCATGAGATTCAGGGCAGGAATTTCAGGGCATGTGATTCAGATAATGAGTTTCTGGGCAGTTGATTCAGGACAGGAATTTTAGGGCATGTGATTCAGGGCATGAGTCTCAGTGCATGAGTTTCAGGGCATGAGTTTCAGGGCATGAGGTTCAGGGCATGAGTTTCTGTGCATGAGATTCAGGGCATCAGTTTCAGGGCAGGAGTTTCAGTGCATGAGTTTCACGGCATGAGATTCAGGGCATGAGTTTTAGGGTAGGTGTTTCAGTGCAAGAGTTTCAGGGCATGAGATTCAGGGCATGAGTTTCAGGGCAGGAATTTCAGGGCATGACATTCAGGGCATGTGTTTTAGGGCAGGTGTTTCAGTGCAAGAGTTTGAGGGCAAGAGTTTCAGGGCATGAGTTTCAAGGCAGGAGATTCAGGGCAGGAGATTCAGGGCATGAGATTCGGGGCTTGAGTTTCAAGGCAGGTGTTTTAGGGCACGTATTTCAGTGCAGGAGTTTCAGGGCAGGAGATTCAGAGCATGAGTTTCAGTGCATGAGTTTGAGGGCAGGAGTTTCACGGCATCAGATTCAGGGCATGAGTTTCAGGGCATGAGATTTACGACATGAGATTCAGGGCATGAGTTTCAGGGCATGAGATTCAGGGCAGGAATTTCAGGGCATGTGATTCAGATAATGAGTTTCTGGGCAGATGATTCAGGGCAGGAGTTTTAGGGCATGTGATTCAGGGCATGAGTCTCAGTGCATGAGTTTCAGGGCAGGAGTTTCAGGGTATGAGATTTAGGGCATGAGTTTCAGTGCATGAGATTCAGGGCTTGAGTTTCAGGGCATGAGGTTCAGGGCATGAGATTCAGGGCAGGAGAATCAGGGCTTGAGTTTCAGGACATTAGTTTCAGGGCAGGAGTTTCAGGGCATGTAATTCAGGGCGTGAGTTTCAGGGCATGAGATTCACGACATGAGTTTCAGGGCATGGGTTTCAGGTCTGTGGTTTCAGGGCTTGAGATTCAGGGCAGCAGTTTCAGGGCAGGAGATTCAGGGCAGGAGATTCAGGGCAGGTATTTCAGTGCAAGAGTTTCAGGGCATGTAATTCAGGGCGTGAGTTTCAGGATATGAGATTCATGGCATCAGTTTCAGTGCAGGAGTTTCAGGGCGTGAGATTCAGGGCATGAGTTTCAAGGCATGAGACTCAGGGCATGAGTTTCAGTGCATGAGTTTCAGTGTATGAGTTTGTGGGCAGGAGTTTCAGGGCATGAGATTCAGGTCATGAGTTTCAGGGCATGAGATTCAGGGCAGGAATTTCAGGGCATGTGATTCAGGGCATGAGTTTCTGGGCAGGAATTTCAGGGCATGTGATTCAGGGCATGAGTTTCTGGGCAGATGATTCAGGGCAGGAGTTTTAGGGCATGTGATACAGGGCATGACTTTCAGTGCATGAGTTTCAGGGCAGGAGTTTCAGGGTATGAGATTTAGGGCATGTGTTTCAGGGCAGGAGATTCAGGGTTTGAGTTTCAGGACATGATATTCAGGGCATGAGTTTCAGGGCATGAGTTTCAGGGCAGGAATTTCAGGGCATGTGATTCAGATAATGAGTTTCTGGGCAGTAGATTCAGGGCAGGAATTTTAGGGCATGTGATTCAGGGCATGAGTTTCAGTGCATGAGATTCAGGGCATCAGTTTCAGGGCAGGAGTTTCAGTGCATGAGTTTCACGGCATGAGATTCAGGGCATGAGTTTCAGGGCAGGAATTTCAGGGCATGACATTCAGGGCATGTGTTTTAGGGCAGGTGTTTCAGTGCAAGAGTTTGAGGGCAAGAGATTCAGGGCATGAGTTTCAAGGCAGGAGATTCAGGGCAGGAGATTCAGGGCATGAGATTCGGGGCTTGAGTTTCAAGGCAGGTGTTTTAGGGCACGTATTTCCGTGCAGGAGTTTCAGGGCAGGAGATTCAGAGCATGAGTTTCAGTGCATGAGTTTGAGGGCAGGAGTTTCACGGCATCAGATTCAGGGCATGAGTTTCAGGGCATGAGATTTACGACATGAGTTTCAGGGCATGAGTTTCAGGGCATGAGATTCAGGGCAGGAATTTCAGGGCATGTGATTCAGATAATGAGTTTCTGGGCAGATGATTCAGGGCAGGAGTTTTAGGGCATGTGATTCAGGGCATGAGTCTCAGTGCATGAGTTTCAGGGCAGGAGTTTCAGGGAATGAGATTTAGGGCATGAGTTTCAGTGCATGAGATTCAGGGCGTGAGTTTCAGGGCATGAGATTCACGACATGAGTTTCAGGGCATGGGTTTCGGGTCTGTGGTTTCAGGGCTTGAGATTCAGGGCAGCAGTTTCAGGGAAGGAGATTCAGGGCAGGAGATTCAGGGCAGGTGTTTCAGTGCAAGAGTTTCAGGGCATGTCTTTCAGTGCATGAGTTTCAGGGCAGGAGATTCAGAGCTTGAGATTCAGGGCATGAGTTTCAGGCCAGGACATTCACGTCTTGAGTTTAAGGTCATGAGATTTAGCGCATGAAATTCAATGCATGAGTTTCCGGGCAGAAGTTTCAGGGCATGAGATTCAGGGCATGAGTTTCAGGGCAGGAGATTCACGGCTTGAGTTTAAGGTCATGAGATTGAGCGCATGAGATTCAGTGCATGAGTTTCAGGGCAGGAGATTCAGGGCATGAGATTTAGGGCATGACTTTCAGGGCATGAGTTTCAGTGAAGGAGTTTCAGGGCATGTAATTCAGGGCATGAGTTTGAGGATATGAGATTCATGGCATGATATTCAGGGCAGCAGTTTTAGGGCATGAGGTTCAGGACATGAGTTTCAGTGCAGTAGTTTCAGGGCATGAGTTTCAGGGCATGTGATTCAGGACAGGAGTTTGAAGGCATGAGCTTCAGTGCATGAGTTTGAGGGCAGGAGTTTCAAGGCATGAGATTCAGGGCATGAGTTTCAGGGCATGAGATTCAGGACATGAGTTTCAGGGCATGGGTTTCAGGTCTGTGGTTTCAGGTCTTGAGATTCAGGGCTGCAGTTTCAGGGCAGGATATTCAGGGCAGGAGATTCAGGGCAGGTGTTTCAGTGCAAGAGATTCAGTGCAAGGGTTTCAGGGCATGTCTTTCAGTGCATGAGTTTCAGGGCAGGAGTTTCAGAGCATGAGATTCAGGGCATGAGTTTCAGGGCAGGAGATTCAGGACAGGAGTTTCAGGGCATGAGATTCAGGGCATGAGTTTCCGTGCATGATTTTCAGGGCAGGAGTTTCAGGGTATGAGATTCAGGGCATGAGTTTCAGGGCATGAGATTCAGGACAGGAGTTTCAAGGCATGAGATTCAGGGCATGAGTTTCAGTGCATGAGTTTCAGTGTATGTGTTTGAGGGTAGGAGTTTTAGGGCATGTGATTCAGGGCATGAGTTTCAGTGCATGATTTTCAGGGCAGGAGTTTCAGGGTATGAGATTCAGGGCACGAGTTTTAGGGCATGAGATTCAGGGCAGGAATTTCAGGGCATGTGATTCAGGGCATGAGTTTCAGGGCAGATGATTCAGGGCAGGAGTTTGAGGGCATGTGATTCAGGGCATGAGTTTCAGTGCATGAGTTTCAGGGCAGAAGTTTCAGGGTATGAGATTTAGGGCATGAGTTTCAGGGCAGGAGATTCAGGGTTTGAGTTTCAGGGCATGATATTCAGGGCATGAGTTTCAGGGCATGAGTATCAGTGAAGGAGTTTCAGGGCATGTAATTCAGGGCATGAGTTTCAGGATATGAGATTCATGGCATGATATTCAGGGCAGCAGTTTCAGGGCATGAGATTCAGGGCATGAGTTTCAGGGCATGTGATTCAGGACAGGAGTTTGAAGGCATGAGATTCAAGGCATGAGTTTCAGTGCATGAGTTTGAGGGCAGTAGTTTCAGGGCATGAGATTCAGAACATGAGTTTCAGGGCATGAGATTCAGTACATGAGTTTCAGGGCATGAGTTTCAGGTCTGTTGTTTCCGGGCTTGAGATTCAGCGCAGCAGTTTCAGAGCTGCAGTTTCAGGGCATGAGATTCAGGGCATGAGTTTCAGGACATGTAATTCAGGGCAGGAGTTTCAGGGTATGAGATTCATGGCATGAGTTTCAGGGCATGAGATTCAGGACAGGAGTTTCAGGGCAGAGATTCAGGGCATGAGTTTCAGTGCATGAGTTTGAGGGCAGGAGTTTTAGGGCATGTGATTCAGGGCATGAGTTTCAGTGCATGAGTTTCAAGGCAGGAGATTCAGGGTATGAGATTCACGGCATGAGTTTCAGGGCATGAGATTCAGGACAGGAGTTTCAAGGCATGAGATTCAGGGCATGAGTTTCATGCATGAGTTTCAGTGTATGTGTTTGAGGGCAGGAGTTTCAGGGTATGAGATTCAGGACTCGAGTTTTAGGGCATGAGATTCAGGGCATGAGTTTCAGAGCATGATTTTGAGGGCAGGAGTTTTAGGGCATGTGATTCAGGGCATGAGTTTCAGTGCATGAGTTTGAGGGCAGGAGTTTCAGGGTATGAGATTCAGGGCATGAGCTTCAGGGCATGAGATTCAGGGCAGGAGTTTCAAGGCATGAGATTCAGGGCATGAGTTTCAGGGCATGAGATTCAGGGCAGGAATTTCAGGGCATGTGATTCAGATAATGAGTTTCTGGGCAGTTGATTCAGGGCAGGAATTTTAGGGCATGTGATTCAGGGCATGAGTCTCAGTGCATGAGTTTCAGGGCATGAGTTTCAGGGCATGAGGTTCAGGGCATGAGTTTCAGTGCATGAGATTCAGGGCATCAGTTTCAGGGCAGGAGTTTCAGTGCATGAGTTTCACGGCATGAGATTCAGGGCATGAGTTTTAGGGTAGGTGTTTCAGTGCAAGAGTTTCAGGGCATGAGATTCAGGGCATGAGTTTCAGGGCAGGAATTTCAGGGCATGACATTCAGGGCATGTGTTTTAGGGCAGGAGATTCAGGGCAGGAGATTCAGGGCATGAGATTCGGGGCTTGAGTTTCAAGGCAGGTGTTTTAGGGCACGTATTTCAGTGCAGGAGTTTCAGAGCATGAGTTTCAGTGCATGAGTTTGAGGGCAGGAGTTTCACGGCATCAGATTCAGGGCATGAGTTTCAGGGCATGAGATTTACGACATGAGATTCAGGGCATGAGTTTCAGTGCAGGAGAATCAGGGCTTGAGTTTCAGGGCATGAGATTCAGGGCATGAATTTCAGGGCATGAGATTCAGGGCTCGAGTTTTAGGGCATGAGATTCTGGGCATGAGTTTCAGTGCATGATTTTGAGGGCAGGAGTTTTAGGGCATGTGATTCAGGGCATGAGTTTCAGTGCATGAGTTTGAGGGCAGGAGTTTCAGGGTATGAGATTCAGGGCATGAGTTTCAGGGCATGAGATTCAGGGCAGGAGTTTCAAGGCATGAGATTCAGGGCATGAGTTTCAGGGCATGAGATTCAGGGCAGGAATTTCAGGGCATGTGATTCAGATAATGAGTTTCTGGGCAGATGAATCAGGGCAGGAGTATTAGGGCATGTGATTCAGGGCATGAGTCTCAGTGCATGAGTTTCAGGGCAGGAGTTTCAGGGTATGTGATTTGTGGCATGAGTTTCAGTGCATGAGATTCAGGGCTTGAGTTTCAGGGCATGAGGTTCAGGGCATGAGTTTCAGGGCAGGAGAATCAGGGCTTGAGTTTCAGGACATTAGTTTCAGGGCAGGAGTTTCAGGGCATGTAATTCAGGGCATGAGTGTCAGGATATGAGATTCATGGAATGAGTTTCAGTGCAGGAGCTTCAGGGCATGAGATTCAGGGCAGGAGTTTCAAGACATGAGATTCAGGGCATGAGTTTCAGGCATGAGATTCAGGGCAGGAATTTCAGGGCATGTGATTCAGATAATGAGTTTCTGGGCAGTTGATTCAGGACAGGAATTTTAGGGCATGTGATTCAGGGCATGAGTCTCAGTGCATGAGTTTCAGGGCATGAGTTTCAGGGCATGAGGTTCAGGGCATGAGTTTCAGTGCATGAGATTCAGGGCATCAGTTTCAGGGCAGGAGTTTCAGTGCATGAGTTTCACGGCATGAGATTCAGGGCATGAGTTTTAGGGTAGGTGTTTCAGTGCAAGAGTTTCAGGGCATGAGATTCAGGGCATGAGTTTCAGGGCAGGAATTTCAGGGCATGACATTCAGGGCATGTGTTTTAGGGAAGGTGTTTCAGTGCAAGAGTTTGAGGGCAAGAGTTTCAGGGCATGAGTTTCAAGGCAGGAGATTCAGGGCAGGAGATTCAGGGCATGAGATTCGGGGCTTGAGTTTCAAGGCAGGTGTTTTAGGGCACGTATTTCAGTGCAAGAGTTTCAGGGCAGGAGATTCAGAGCATGAGTTTCAGTGCATGAGTTTGAGGGCAGGAGTTTCACGGCATCAGATTCAGGGCATGAGTTTCAGGGCATGAGATTTACGACATGAGATTCAGGGCATGAGTTTCAGGGCATGAGATTCAGGGCAGGAATTTCAGGGCATGTGATTCAGATAATGAGTTTCTGGGCAGATGATTCAGGGCAGGAGTTTTAGGGCATGTGATTCAGGGCATGAGTCTCAGTGCATGAGTTTCAGGGCAGTAGTTTCAGGGTATGAGATTTAGGGCATGAGTTTCAGTGCATGAGATTCAGGGCTTGAGTTTCAGGGCATGAGGTTCAGGGCATGAGATTCAGGGCAGGAGAATCAGGGCTTGAGTTTCAGGACATTAGTTTCAGGGCAGGAGTTTCAGGGCATGTAATTCAGGGCGTGAGTTTCAGGGCATGAGATTCACGACATGAGTTTCAGGGCATGGGTTTCAGGTCTGTGGTTTCAGGGCTTGAGATTCAGGGCAGCAGTTTCAGGGCAGGAGATTCAGGGCAGGAGATTCAGGGCAGGTGTTTCAGTGCAAGAGTTTCAGGGCATGTAATTCAGGGCGTGAGTTTCAGGATATGAGATTCATGGCATCAGTTTCAGTGCAGGAGTTTCAGGGCGTGAGATTCAGGGCATGAGTTTCAAGGCATGAGACTCAGGGCATGAGTTTCAGTGCATGAGTTTCAGTGTATGAGTTTGTGGGCAGGAGTTTCAGGGCATGAGATTCAGGTCATGAGTTTCAGGGCATGAGATTCAGGGCAGGAATTTCAGGGCATGTGATTCAGGGCATGAGTTTCTGGGCAGGAATTTCAGGGCATGTGATTCAGGGCATGAGTTTCTGGGCAGATGATTCAGGGCAGGAGTTTTAGGGCATGTGATTCAGGGCATGACTTTCAGTGCATGAGTTTCAGGGCAGGAGTTTCAGGGTATGAGATTTAGGGCATGTGTTTCAGGGCAGGAGATTCAGGGTTTGAGTTTCAGGACATGATATTCAGGGCATGAGTTTCAGGGCATGAGTTTCAGGGCAGGAATTTCAGGGCATGTGATTCAGATAATGAGTTTCTGGGCATTAGATTCAGGGCAGGAATTTTAGGGCATGAGGTTCAGGGCATGAGTTTCAGTGCATGAGATTCAGGGCATCAGTTTCAGGGCAGGAGTTTCAGTGCATGAGTTTCACGGCATGAGATTCAGGGCATGAGTTTCAGGGCAGGAATTTCAGGGCATGACATTCAGGGCATGTGTTTTAGGGCAGGTGTTTCAGTGCAAGAGTTTGAGGGCAAGAGATTCAGGGCATGAGTTTCAAGGCAGGAGATTCAGGGCAGGAGATTCAGGGCATGAGATTCGGGGCTTGAGTTTCAGGGCATGAGGTTCAGGGCATGAGATTCAGGGCAGGTGTTTTAGGGCACGTATTTCCGTGCAGGAGTTTCAGGGCAGGAGATTCAGAGCATGAGCTTCAGTGCATGAGTTTGAGGGCAGGAGTTTCACGGCATCAGATTCAGGGCATGAGTTTCAGGGCATGAGATTTACGACATGAGATTCAGGGCATGAGTTTCAGGGCATGAGATTCAGGGCAGAAATTTCAGGGCATGTGATTCAGATAATGAGTTTCTGGGCAGGTGATTCAGGGCAGGAGTTTTAGGGCATGTGATTCAGGGCATGAGTCTCAGTGCATGAGTTTCAGGGCAGGAGTTTCAGGGTATGAGATTTAGGGCATGAGTTTCAGTGCATGAGATTCAGGGCTTGAGTTTCAGGGCATGAGGTTCAGGGCATGAGATTCAGGGCAGGAGTTTCAGGGCATGTAATTCAGGGCGTGAGTTTCAGGGCATGAGATTCACGACATGAGTTTCAGGGCATGGGTTTCAGGTCTGTGGTTTCAGGGCTTGAGATTCAGGGCAGCAGTTTCAGGGCAGGAGATTCAGGGCAGGAGATTCAGGGCAGGTGTTTCAGTGCAAGAGTTTCAGGGCATGTCTTTCAGTGCATGAGTTTCAGGGCAGGAGATTCAGAGCTTGAGATTCAGGGCATGAGTTTCAGGCCAGGACATTCACGGCTTGAGTTTAAGGTCATGAGATTTAGCGCATGAAATTCAATGCATGAGTTTCCGGGCAGAAGTTTCAGGGCATGAGATTCAGGGCATGAGTTTCAGGGCAGGAGATTCACGGCTTGAGTTTAAGGTCATGAGATTGAGCGCATGAGATTCAGTGCATGAGTTTCTGGGCAGGAGATTCAGGGCATGAGATTTAGGGCATGACTTTCAGGGCATGAGTTTCAGTGAAGGAGTTTCAGGGCATGTAATTCAGGGCATGAGTTTGAGGATATGAGATTCATGGCATGATATTCAGGGCAGCAGTTTTAGGGCATGAGGTTCAGGACATGAGTTTCAGTGCAGTAGTTTCAGGGCATGAGTTTCAGGGCATGTGATTCAGGACAGGAGTTTGAAGGCATGAGCTTCAGTGCATGAGTTTGAGGGCAGGAGCTTCAAGGCATGAGATTCAGGGCATGAGTTTCAGGGCATGAGATTCAGGACATGAGTTTCAGGGCATGGGTTTCAGGTCTGTGGTTTCAGGTCTTGAGATTCAGGGCTGCAGTTTCAGGGCAGGATATTCAGGGCAGGAGATTCAGGGCAGGTGTTTCAGTGCAAGAGATTCAGTGCAAGGGTTTCAGGGCATGTCTTTCAGTGCATGAGTTTCAGGGCAGGAGTTTCAGAGCATGAGATTCAGGGCATGAGTTTCAGGGCAGGAGATTCAGGACAGGAGTTTCAGGGCATGAGATTCAGGGCATGAGTTTCCGTGCATGATTTTCAGGGCAGGAGTTTCAGGGTATGAGATTCAGGGCATGAGTTTCAGGGCATGAGATTCAGGACAGGAGTTTCAAGGCATGAGATTCAGGGCATGAGTTTCAGTGCATGAGTTTCAGTGTATGTGTTTGAGGGCAGGAGTTTTAGGGCATGTGATTCAGGGCATGAGTTTCAGTGCATGATTTTCAGGGCAGGAGTTTCAGGGTATGAGATTCAGGGCACGAGTTTTAGGGCATGAGATTCAGGGCAGGAATTTCAGGGCATGTGATTCGGGGCATGAGTTTCAGGGCAGATGATTCAGGGCAGGAGTTTGAGGGCATGTGATTCAGGGCATGAGTTTCAGTGCATGAGTTTCAGGGCAGAAGTTTCAGGGTATGAGATTTAGGGCATGAGTTTCAGGGCAGGAGATTCAGGGTTTGAGTTTCAGGGCATGATATTCAGGGCATGAGTTTCAGGGCATGAGTATCAGTGAAGGAGTTTCAGGGCATGTAATTCAGGGCATGAGTTTCAGGATATGAGATTCATGGCATGATATTCAGGGCAGCAGTTTCAGGGCATGAGATTCAGGGCATGAGTTTCAGGGCATGTGATTCAGGACAGGAGTTTGAAGGCATGAGATTCAGGGCATGAGTTTCAGTGCATGAGTTTGAGGGCAGGAGTTTCAGGGCATGAGATTCAGAACATGAGTTTCAGGGCATGAGATTCAGTACATGAGTTTCAGGGCATGAGTTTCAGGTCTGTTGTTTCCGGGATTGAGATTCAGCGCAGCAGTTTCAGAGCTGCAGTTTCAGGGCATGAGATTCAGGGCATGAGTTTCAGGACATGTAATTCAGGGCAGGAGTTTCAGGGTATGAGATTCATGGCATGAGTTTCAGGGCATGAGATTCAGGACAGGAGTTTCAGGGCAGAGATTCAGGGCATGAGTTTCAGTGCATGAGTTTGAGGGCAGGAGTTTTAGGGCATGTGATTCAGGGCATGAGTTTCAGTGCATGAGTTTCAAGGCAGGAGATTCAGGGTATGAGATTCACGGCATGAGTTTCAGGGCATGAGATTCAGGACAGGAGTTTCAAGGCATGAGATTCAGGGCATGAGTTTCAGTGCATGAGCTTCAGTGTATGTGTTTGAGGGCAGGAGTTTCAGGGTATGAGATTCAGGGCTCGAGTTTTAGGGCATGAGATTCAGGGCATGAGTTTCAGAGCATGATTTTGAGGGCAGGAGTTTTAGGGCATGTGATTCAGGGCATGAGTTTCAGTGCATGAGTTTGAGGGCAGCAGTTTCAGGGTATGAGATTCAGGGCATGAGCTTCAGGGCATGAGATTCAGGGCAGGAGTTTCAAGGCATGAGATTCAGGGCATGAGTTTCAGGGCATGAGATTCAGGGCAGGAATTTCAGGGCATGTGATTCAGATAATGAGTTTCTGGGCAGTTGATTCAGGGCAGGAATTTTAGGGCATGTGATTCAGGGCATGAGTCTCAGTGCATGAGTTTCAGGGCATGAGTTTCAGGGCATGAGGTTCAGGGCATGAGTTTCAGTGCATGAGATTCAGGGCATCAGTTTCAGGGCAGCAGTTTCAGTGCATGAGTTTCACGGCATGAGATTCAGGGCATGAGTTTTAGGGTAGGTGTTTCAGTGCAAGATTTCCAGGGCATGAGATTCAGGGCATGAGTTTCAGGGCAGGAACTTCAGGGCATGACATTCAGGGCATGTGTTTTAGGGCAGGAGATTCAGGGCAGGAGATTCAGGGCATGAGATTCGGGGCTTGAGTTTCAAGGCAGGTGTTTTAGGGCACGTATTTCAGTGCAGGAGTTTCAGGCAGGAGATTCAGAGCATGAGTTTCAGTGCATGAGTTTGAGGGCAGGAGTTTCACGGCATCAGATTCAGGGAATGAGTTTCAGGGCATGAGATTTACGACATGAGATTCAGGGCATGAGTTTCAGTGCAGGAGAATCAGGGCTTGAGTTTCAGGGCATGAGATTCAGGGCATGAGTTTCAGGGCATGAATTTCAGGGCAGGAGTTTCAGGGCATGTAATTCAGGGCGTGAGTTTCAGGATATGAGATTCATGGCATCAGTTTCAGTGCAGGAGTTTCAGGGCATGAGATTCAGGGCATGTGTTTCAGAGCATGAGATTCAGGGCAGGAGTTTCAAGGCATGAGATTCAGGGCATGAGTTTCAGGGCATGAGATTCAGGGCAGGAATTTCAGGGCATGTGATTCAGATAATGATTTTCTGGGCAGATGATTCAGGGCAGGAGTTTTAGGGCATGTGATTCAGGGCATGAGTCTCAGTGCATGAGTTTCAGGGCAGGAGTTTCAGGGTATGAGATTTGGGGCATGAGTTTCAGTGCATGAGATTCAGGGCTTGTGTTTCAGGGCATGAGGTTCAGGGCATGAGTTTCAGGGCAGGAGAATCAGGGCTTGAGTTTCAGGGCATGAATTTCAGGGCAGTAGTTTCAGGGCATGTAATTCAGGGCGTGAGTTTCAGGATATGAGATTCATGGCATCAGTTTCAGGGCAGGAGTTTCAGTGCATGAGTTTCACGGCATGAGATTCAGGGCATGAGTTTTAGGGTAGGTGTTTCAGTGCAAGAGTTTCAGGGCATGAGATTCAGGGCATGAGTTTCAGTGCATGAGTTTGAGGGCAGGAGTTTTAGGGCATGTGATTCAGGGCATGAGTTTCAGTGCATGAGTTTCAAGGCAGGAGATTCAGGGTATGAGATTCACGGCATGAGTTTCAGGGCATGAGATTCAGGACAGGAGTTTCAAGGCATGAGATTCAGGGCATGAGTTTCAGTGCATGAGTTTCAGTGTATGTGTTTGAGGGCAGGAGTTTCAGGGTATGAGATTCAGGGCTCGAGTTTTAGGGCATGAGTTTCAGAGCATGATTTTGAGGGCAGGAGTTTTAGGGCATGTGATTCAGGGCATGAGTTTCAGTGCATGAGTTTGAGGGCAGGAGTTTCAGGGTATGAGATTCAGGGCATGAGCTTCAGGGCATGAGATTCAGGGCAGGAGTTTCAAGGCATGAGATTCAGGGCATGAGTTTCAGGGCATGAGATTCAGGGCAGGAATTTCAGGGCATGTGATTCAGATAATGAGTTTCTGGGCAGTTGATTCAGGGCAGGAATTTTAGGGCATGTGATTCAGGGCTTGAGATTCAGGGCATGAGATTCAGGGCATGAGTTTCAGGGCATGAATTTCAGGGCAGGAGTTTCAGGGCATGTAATTCAGGGCGTGAGTTTCAGGATATGAGATTCATGGCATCAGTTTCAGTGCAGGAGTTTCAGGGCATGAGATTCAGGGCATGAGCTTCAGAGCATGAGATTCAGGGCAGGAGTTTCAAGGCATGAGATTCAGGGCATGAGTTTCAGGGCATGAGATTCAGGGCAGGAATTTCAGGGCATGTGATTCAGATAATGATTTTCTGGGCAGATGATTCAGGGCAGGAGTTTTAGGGCATGTGATTCAGGGCATGAGTCTCAGTGCATGAGTTTCAGGGCAGGAGTTTCAGGGTATGAGATTTGGGGCATGAGTTTCAGTGCATGAGATTCAGGGCTTGTGTTTCAGGGCATGAGGTTCAGGGCATGAGTTTCAGGGCAGGAGAATCAGGGCTTGAGTTTCAGGCATGAATTTCAGGGCAGTAGTTTCAGGGCATGTAATTCAGGGCGTGAGTTTCAGGATATGAGATTCATGGCATCAGTTTCAGGGCAGGAGTTTCAGTGCATGAGTTTCACGGCATGAGATTCAGGGCATGAGTTTTAGGGTAGGTGTTTCAGTGCAAGAGTTTCAGGGCATGAGATTCAGGGCATGAGTTTCAGGGCTGGAATTTCAGGGCATGACATTCAGGGCATGTGTTTTAGGGCAGGTGTTTCAGTGCAAGAGTTTGTGGGCAAGAGATTCAGGGCATGAGTTTCAAGGCAGGAGATTCTGGGCAGGAGATTCAGGGCATGAGATTCGGGGCTTGAGTTTCAAGGCAGGTGTTTTAGGGCACGTATTTCAGTGCAGGAGTTTCAGGGCAGGAGATTCAGAGCATGAGTTTCAGTGCATGAGTTTGAAGGCAGGAGTTTCACGGCATCAGATTCAGGGCATGAGATTTACGACATGAGATTCAGGGCATGAGTTTCAGTGCAGGAGAATCAGGGCTTGAGATTCAGGGCATGAGATTCAGGGCATGAGTTTCAGGGCATGAATTTCAGGGCAGGAGTTTCAGGGCATGTAAGTCAGGGCGTGAGTTTCAGGATATGAGATTCATGGCATCAGTTTCAGTGCAGGAGTTTCAGGGCATGAGATTCAGGGCATGAGCTTCAGAGCATGAGATTCAGGGCAGGAGTTTCAAGGCATGAGATTCAGGGCATGAGTTTCAGGACATGAGATTCAGGGCAGGAATTTCAGGGCATGTGATTCAGATAATGAGTTTCTGGGCAGATGATTCAGGGCAGGAGTTTTAGGGCATGTGATTCAGGGCATGAGTTTTCAGTGCATGAGTTTCAGGGAAGGAGTTTCAGGGTATGAGATTTGGGGCATGAGTTTCTGTGCATGAGATTCAGGGCTTGTGTTTCAGGGCATGAGGTTCAGGGCATGAGTTTCAGGGCAGGAGAATCAGGGCTTGAGTTTCAAGGCATGAATTTCAGGGCTGGAGTTTCAGGGCATGTAATTCAGGGCGTGAGTTTCAGGATATGAAATTCATGGCATCAGTTTCAGTGCAGGGGTTTCAGGGCATGAGATTCAGGGCATGAGTTTCAAGGCATGAGACTCAGGGCATGAGTTTCAGTGCATGAGTTTCAGTGTATGAATTTGTGGGCAGGAGTTTCAGGGCTGGAGATTCAGGTCATGAGTTTCAGGGCATGAGATTCAGGGCAGGAATTTCAGGGTATGTGATTCAGGGCATGAGTTTCTGGGCAGATGATTCAGAGCAGGAGTTTTAGGGCATGTGATTCAGGGCATGACTTTCAGTGCATGTGTTTCAGGGCAGGAGTTTCAGGGTATGAGATTTAGCGCATGTGTTTCAGTGCAGGAGATTCAGGGTTTGAGTTTCAGGACATGATATTCAGGGCATGAGTTTCAGGGCATGAGTTTCTGGGCAGGAATTTCAGGGCATGTGATTCAGATAATGAGTTTCTGGGCAGTTGATTCAGGGCAGGATTTTTAGGGCATGTGATTCAGGGCATGAGTCTCAGTGCATGAGTTTAAGGGCATGAGGTTCAGGGCATGAGTTTCAGGGTATGAGATTCAGGGCACGAGTTTTAGGGCATGAGATTCAGGGCAGGAATTTCAGGGCATGTGATTCAGGGCATGAGTTTCTGGGCAGATGATTCAGGGCAGGAGTTTGAGGGCATGTGATTCAGGTCATGAGTTTCAGTGCATGAGTTTCAGGGCAGAAGTTTCAGGGTATGAGATTGAGGGCATGAGTTTCAGGGCAGGAGATTCAGGGTTTGAGTTTCAGGGCATGATATTCAGGGCATGAGTTTCAGGGCATGAGTATCAGTGAAGGAGTTTCAGGGCATGTAATTCAGGGCATGAGTTTCAGTGCATGATTTTGAGGGCAGGAGTTTTAGGGCATGTGATTCAGGGCATGAGTTTCAGTGCATGAGTTTGAGGGCAGGAGTTTAAGGGTATGAGATTCAGGGCATAAGCTTCAGGGCATGAGATTCAGGGCAGGAGTTTCAAGGCATGAGATTCAGGGCAGGAGTTTCAGGGCATGAGATTCAGGGCAGGAATTTCAGGGCATGTGATTCAGATAATTAGTTTCTGGGCAGATGAATCAGGGCAGGAGTATTAGGGCATGTGATTCAGGGCATGAGTCTCAGTGCATGAGTTTCAGGGCAGGAGTTTCAGGGTATGTGATTTGTGGCATGAGTTTCAGTGCATGAGATTCAGGGCTTGAGTTTGAGGGCATGAGGTTCAGGGCATGAGTTTCAGGGCAGGAGAATCAGGGCTTGAGTTTCAGGACATTAGTTTCAGGGCAGGAGTTTCAGGGCATGTAATTCAGGGCATGAGTGTCAGGATATGTGATTCTTGGAATGAGTTTCAGTGCAGGAGTTTCAGGGCATGAGATTCAGGGCATGAGCTTCAGGGCATGAGATTCAGGGCAGGAGTTTCAAGGCATGAGATTCAGGGCATGAGTTTCAGGGCATGAGATTCAGGGCAGGAATTTCAGGGCATGTGATTCAGGTAATGAGTTTCTGGGCAGTTGATTCAGGGCAGGAATTTTAGGGCATGTGATTCAGGGCATGAGTCTCAGTGCATGAGTTTCAGGGCATGAGTTTCAGGGCATGAGGTTCAGGGCATGAGTTTCAGTGCATGTGATTCAGGGCATCAGTTTCAGGGCAGGAGTTTCAGTGCATGAGTTTTACGGCATGAGATTCAGGGCATGAGTTTTAGGGCATGAGATTCAGGGCATGAGTTTCAGGGCAGGAATTTCAGGGCATGACATTCAGGGCATGTGTTTTAGGGCAGGTGTTTCAGTGCAAGAGTTTGAGGGCAAGAGATTCAGGGCATGAGTTTCAAGGCAGGAGATTCAGGGCAGGAGATTCAGGGCATGAGATTCGGGCTTGAGTTTCAAGGCAGGTGTTTTAGGGCACGTATTTCAGTGCAGGAGTTTCAGGGCAGGAGATTCGGAGCATGAGTTTCAGTGCATGAGTTTGAGGGCAGGAGTTTCACGGCATCAGATTCAGGGCATGAGTTTCAGGGCATGAGATTTACGACATGAGATTCAGGGCATGAGTTTCAGTGCAGGAGAATCAGGGCTTGAGTTTCAGGGCATGAGATTCAGGGCATGAGTTTCAGGGCATGAATTTCAGGGCAGGAGTTTCAGGGCATGTAATTCAGGGCGTGAGTTTCAGGATATGAGATTCATGGCATCAGTTTCAGTGCAGGAGTTTCAGGGCATGAGATTCATGGCATGAGCTTCAGAGCATGAGATTCAGGGCAGGAGTTTCAAGGCATGAGATTCAGGGCATGAGTTTCAGGGCATGAGATTCAGGGCAGGAATTTCAGGGCATGTGATTCAGATAATGAGTTTCTGGGCAGATGATTCAGGGCAGCAGTTTTAGGGCATGTGATTCAGGGCATGAGTCTCAGTGCATGAGTTTCAGGGCAGGAGTTTCAGGGTATGAGATTTGGGGCATGAGTTTCAGTGCATGAGATTCAGGGCTTGTGTTTCAGGGCATGAGGTTCAGGGCATGAGTTTCAGGGCAGGAGAATCAGGGCTTGAGTTTCAGGGCATGAATTTCAGGGCAGTAGTTTCAGGGCATGTAATTCAGGGCGTGAGTTTCAGGATATGAGATTCATGGCATCAGTTTCAGGGCAGGAGTTTCAGTGCATGAGTTTCACGGCATGAGATTCAGGGCATGAGTTTCAGGGCTGGAATTTCAGGGCATGACATTCAGGGCATGTGTTTTAGGGCAGGTGTTTCAGTGCAAGAGTTTGAGGGCAAGAGATTCAGGGCATGAGTTTTAGGGTAGGTGTTTCAGTGCAAGAGTTTCAGGGCATGAGATTCAGGGCATGAGTTTCAGGGCTGGAATTTCAGGGCATGAATTTCAGGGCAGTAGTTTCAGGGCATGTAATTCAGGGCGTGAGTTTCAGGATATGAGATTCATGGCATCAGTTTCAGGACAGGAGTTTCAGTGCATGAGTTTCACGGCATGAGATTCAGGGCATGAGTTTTAGGGTAGGTGTTTCAGTGCAAGAGTTTCAGGGCATGAGATTCAGGGCATGAGTTTCAGGGCTGGAATTTCAGGGCATGACATTCAGGGCATGTGTTTTAGGGCAGGAGTTTCAGTGCATGAGTTTCACGGCATGAGATTCAGGGCATGAGTTTTAGGGTAGGTGTTTCAGTGCAAGAGTTTCACGGCATGAGATTCAGGGCATGAGTTTCAGGGCTGGAATTTCAGGGCATGACATTCAGGGCATGTGTTTTAGGGCAGGTGTTTCAGTGCAAGAGTTTGAGGGCAAGAGATTCAGGGCATGAGTTTCAAGGCAGGAGATTCAGGGCAGGAGATTCAGGGCATGAGATTCGGGGCTTGAGTTTCAAGGCAGGTGTTTTAGGGCACGTATTTCAGTGCAGGAGTTTCAGGGCAGGAGATTCAGAGCATGAGTTTCAGTGCATGAGTTTGAAGGCAGGAGTTTCACGGCATCAGATTCAGGGCATGAGTTTCAGGGCATGAGATTTACGACATGAGATTCAGGGCATGAGTTTCAGTGCAGGAGAATCAGGGCTTGAGTTTCAGGGCATGAGATTCAGGGCATGAGTTTCAGGGCATGAATTTCAGGGCAGGAGTTTCAGGGCATGTAATTCAGGTCTTGAGTTTCAGGGCATGAGATTCAGGGCAGGAATTTCAGGGCATCTGATTCAGGGCATGAGTTTCTGGGCAGGAATTTCAGGGCATGTGATTCAGGGCATGAGTTTCTGGGCAGATGATTCAGAGCAGGAGTTTTAGGGCACGTGATTCAGGGCATGACTTTCAGTGCATGAGTTTCAGGGCAGGAGTTTCAGGGTATGAGATTTAGGGCATGTGTTTCAGGGCAGGAGATTCAGGGTTTGAGTTTCAGGACATGATATTCAGGGCATGAGTTTCAGGGCAGGAATTTCAGGGCATGTGATTCAGATAATGAGTTTCTGGGCAGTTCATTCAGGGCAGGAATTTTAGGGCATGTGATTCAGGGCATGAGTCTCAGTGCATGAGTTTCAGGGCATGAGTTTCAGGGCATGAGGTTCAGGGCATGAGTTTCAGTGCATGAGATTCAGGGCATCAGTTTCAGGGCAGGAGTTTCAGTGCATGAGTTTCACGGCATGAGATTCAGGGCATGAGTTTTAGGGTAGGTGTTTCAGTGCAAGAGTTTCAGGGCATGAGATTCAGGGCATGAGTTTCAGGGCTGGAATTTCAGGGCATGACATTCAGGGCATGTGTTTTAGGGCAGGAGTTTCAGTGCATGAGTTTCACGGCATGAGATTCAGGGCATGAGTTTTAGGGTAGGTGTTTCAGTGCAAGTGTTTCAGGGCATGAGATTCAGGGCATGAGTTTCAGGGCTGGAATTTCAGGGCATGACATTCAGGGCATGTGTTTCAGTGCATGAGTTTCAGGGCAGAAGTTTCAGGGTATGAGATTTAGGGCATGAGTTTCAGGGCAGGAGATTCAGGGTTTGAGTTTCAGGGCATGATATTCAGGGCATGAGTTTCAGGGCATGAGTATCAGTGAAGGAGTTTCAGGGCATGTAATTCAGGGCATGAGTTTCAGGATATGAGATTCATGGCATGATATTCAGGGCAGCAGTTTCAGGGCATGAGATTCAGGGCATGAGTTTCAGGGCATGTGATTCAGGACAGGAGTTGGAAGGCATGAGATTCAAGGCATGAGTTTCAGTGCATGAGTTTGAGGGCAGGAGTTTCAGGGCATGAGATTCAGAACATGAGTTTCAGGGCATGAGATTCAGTACATGAGTTTCAGGGCATGAGTTTCAGGTCTGTTGTTTCCGGGCTTGAGATTCAGCGCAGCAGTTTCAGAGCTGCAGTTTCAGGGCATGAGATTCAGGGCATGAGTTTCAGGACATGTAATTCAGGGCAGGAGTTCAGGGTATGAGATTCATGGCATGAGTTTCAGGGCATGAGATTCAGGACAGGAGTTTCAGGGCAGAGATTCAGGGCATGAGTTTCAGTGCATGAGTTTGAGGGCAGGAGTTTTAGGGCATGTGATTCAGGGCATGAGTTTCAGTGCATGAGTTTCAAGGCAGGAGATTCAGGGTATGAGATTCAGGGCATGAGTTTCAGGGCATGAGATTCAGGACAGGAGTTTCAGGCATGAGATTCAGGGCAGGAATTTCAGGGCATGTGATTCAGATAATGAGTTTCTGGGCAGTTGATTCAGGACAGGAATTTTAGGGCATGTGATTCAGGGCATGAGTCTCAGTGCATGAGTTTCAGGGCATGAGTTTCAGGGCATGAGGTTCAGGGCATGAGTTTCAGTGCATGAGATTCAGGGCATCAGTTTCAGGGCAGGAGTTTCAGTGCATGAGTTTCACGGCATGAGATTCAGGGCATGAGTTTTAGGGTAGGTGTTTCAGTGCAAGAGTTTCAGGGCATGAGATTCAGGGCATGAGTTTCAGGGCAGGAATTTCAGGGCATGACATTCAGGGCATGTGTTTTAGGGCAGGTGTTTCAGTGCAAGAGTTTGAGGGCAAGAGATTCAGGGCATGAGTTTCAAGGCAGGAGATTCAGGGCAGGAGATTCAGGGCATGAGATTCGGGGCTTGAGTTTCAAGGCAGGTGTTTTAGGGCACGTATTTCAGTGCAGGAGTTTCAGGGCAGGAGATTCGGAGCATGAGTTTCAGTGCATGAGTTTGAGGGCAGGAGTTTCACGGCATCAGATTCAGGGCATGAGTTTCAGGGCATGAGATTTACGACATGAGATTCAGGGCATGAGTTTCAGTGCAGGAGAATCAGGGCTTGAGTTTCAGGGCATGAGATTCAGGGCTCGAGTTTTAGGGCATGAGATTCAGGGCATGAGTTTCAGAGCATGATTTTGAGGGCAGGAGTTTTAGGGCATGTGATTCAGGGCATGAGTTTCAGTGCATGAGTTTGAGGGCAGGAGTTTCAGGGTATGAGATTCAGGGCATGAGCTTCAGGGCATGAGATTCAGGGCAGGAGTTTCAAGGCATGAGATTCAGGGCATGAGTTTCAGGGCATGAGATTCAGGGCAGGAATTTCAGGGCATGTGATTCAGATAATGAGTTTCTGGGCAGTTGATTCAGGGCAGGAATTTTAGGGCATGTGATTCAGGGCTTGAGATTCAGGGCATGAGATTCAGGGCATGAGTTTCAGGGCATGAATTTCAGGGCAGGAGTTTCAGGGCATGTAATTCAGGGCGTGAGTTTCAGGATATGAGATTCATGGCATCAGTTTCAGTGCAGGAGTTTCAGGGCATGAGATTCAGGGCATGAGCTTCAGAGCATGAGATTCAGGGCAGGAGTTTCAAGGCATGAGATTCAGGGCATGAGTTTCAGGGCATGAGATTCAGGGCAGGAATTTCAGGGCATGTGATTCAGATAATGATTTTCTGGGCAGATGATTCAGGGCAGGAGTTTTAGGGCATGTGATTCAGGGCATGAGTCTCAGTGCATGAGTTTCAGGGCAGGAGTTTCAGGGTATGAGATTTGGGGCATGAGTTTCAGTGCATGAGATTCAGGGCTTGTGTTTCAGGGCATGAGGTTCAGGGCATGAGTTTCAGGGCAGGAGAATCAGGGCTTGAGTTTCAGGGCATGAATTTCAGGGCAGTAGTTTCAGGGCATGTAATTCAGGGCGTGAGTTTCAGGATATGAGATTCATGGCATCAGTTTCAGGGCAGGAGTTTCAGTGCATGAGTTTCACGGCATGAGATTCAGGGCATGAGTTTTAGGGTAGGTGTTTCAGTGCAAGAGTTTCAGGGCATGAGATTCAGGGCATGAGTTTCAGGGCTGGAATTTCAGGGCATGACATTCAGGGCATGTGTTTTAGGGCAGGTGTTTCAGTGCAAGAGTTTGTGGGCAAGAGATTCAGGGCATGAGTTTCAAGGCAGGAGATTCTGGGCAGGAGATTCAGGGCATGAGATTCGGGGCTTGAGTTTCAAGGCAGGTGTTTTAGGGCACGTATTTCAGTGCAGGAGTTTCAGGGCAGGAGATTCAGAGCATGAGTTTCAGTGCATGAGTTTGAAGGCAGGAGTTTCACGGCATCAGATTCAGGGCATGAGATTTACGACATGAGATTCACGGCATGAGTTTCAGTGCAGGAGAATCAGGGCTTGAGATTCAGGGCATGAGATTCAGTGCATGAGTTTCAGGGCATGAATTTCAGGGCAGGAGTTTCAGGGCATGTAAGTCAGGGCGTGAGTTTCAGGATATGAGATTCATGGCATCAGTTTCAGTGCAGGAGTTTCAGGGCATGAGATTCAGGGCATGAGCTTCAGAGCATGAGATTCAGGGCAGGAGTTTCAAGGCATGAGATTCAGGGCATGAGTTTCAGGACATGAGATTCAGGGCAGGAATTTCAGGGCATGTGATTCAGATAATGAGTTTCTGGGCAGATGATTCAGGGCAGGAGTTTTAGGGCATGTGATTCAGGGCATGAGTCTCAGTGCATGAGTTTCAGGGAAGGAGTTTCAGGGTATGAGATTTGGGGCATGAGTTTCTGTGCATGAGATTCAGGGCTTGTGTTTCAGGGCATGAGGTTCAGGGCATGAGTTTCAGGGCAGGAGAATCAGGGCTTGAGTTTCAAGGCATGAATTTCAGGGCTGGAGTTTCAGGGCATGTAATTCAGGGCGTGAGTTTCAGGATATGAAATTCATGGCATCAGTTTCAGTGCAGGGGTTTCAGGGCATGAGATTCAGGGCATGAGTTTCAAGGCATGAGACTCAGGGCATGAGTTTCAGTGCATGAGTTTCAGTGTATGAATTTGTGGGCAGGAGTTTCAGGGCTGGAGATTCAGGTCATGAGTTTCAGGGCATGAGATTCAGGGCAGGAATTTCAGGGTATGTGATTCAGGGCATGAGTTTCTGGGCAGATGATTCAGAGCAGGAGTTTTAGGGCATGTGATTCAGGGCATGACTTTCAGTGCATGTGTTTCAGGGCAGGAGTTTCAGGGTATGAGATTTAGCGCATGTGTTTCAGTGCAGGAGATTCAGGGTTTGAGTTTCAGGACATGATATTCAGGGCATGAGTTTCAGGGCATGAGTTTCTGGGCAGGAATTTCAGGGCATGTGATTCAGATAATGAGTTTCTGGGCAGTTGATTCAGGGCAGGATTTTTAGGGCATGTGATTCAGGGCATGAGTCTCAGTGCATGAGTTTAAGGGCATGAGGTTCAGGGCATGAGTTTCAGGGTATGAGATTCAGGGCACGAGTTTTAGGGCATGAGATTCAGGGCAGGAATTTCAGGGCATGTGATTCAGGGCATGAGTTTCTGGGCAGATGATTCAGGGCAGGAGTTTGAGGGCATGTGATTCA